>NC_134573.1:146804352-147034352 GCF_050947875.1 Dermacentor variabilis
TTCTTAAATTACATGACTTCATGTGCAAATTATGTGTTCTGACGTATACAGCACGTCAATTTTAACGTTGTGTGAGCTCTGCGTTAGCGCTTTCGAACCTGTATTTACCGTTCATGTTGACATTGTTGACATATCTATATATATATATATATATATATATATATATATATATATATATATATATATATATATATATATATATATATATATCTTGTCTGTCTTTTGCTTGTGTCTGCCTATCTTGTGTCGCGTACTCTTCTCCTTTGTTTCTTTTCAGCCGGTCAATCTTTTATGCGTACTGTTTCGCTAACCGAGAAGGACTAGCGGGCATCACGCCCCTTCATGCCCACCTGTACTGCACAGGCATTTAACAATAATATAAAAATAAAGGCACAGAAAGAGAGCAAAGGGACATTCTGAACCACTAGTGTTGAGGAGTGAGCGAGTTTGGTATATCATTGTCAAACTGGTTTTCAAATGGCTGTTTCCTCCTTGTTGCGCTGCACCAGTCCGAATAAAAAAGAACAAAGAACATTCTGTGACACACGCAGTTCCACACAAGCAAGTAAAGACACACAAGAGTCCCAAAACCCACACTGAAGCTGGCAGTGTTGTAGACGAGACAGCCTGGCGCATCTACATATAGCAATATAACAGAAAGCGCATAACTACGTAGAACTTCAACGGCATTTATCTTTAACTTTGGTTTAAACGGTGCACCTCCCCTCCGTTATGACGGTCTGCATCCCTCCCTCCTCGTGGCGCTCGATCTGGGACTTATCTGCAGGCCGCTTGACTCCGTTTAGAGCTATCACTTCGCGCCTCGGGTTGTTTGTGGCGGCATATTACTGCCTCACTTTGGCAGGTCGTGCCGACGAGCACGTAGCAAGAGCGCCGGGCACTCGTCCAGGAAAACACTAGAGCTCGATCGAGTGCGCTGCTTTTTATTTCTTCTGTGTAGAGAGACACGTCACGTGTGTACAGGAAACTCTAGCGCCAAGGGGAATTAGAAAAAAAAAAAGAAAAAAACTCGTGCGTCTTGATCGCTTATCTGTCGCGTTCAAATCTCGCATTCAAATTATCCCCGACTCGCCTGGGCGAACTCGCAGCCGATCCCACTGCGCTTTCCGTATAGTACTACACTCTACTAAGCAGATTTACCAACAGATTCTGTCCTGTACTACAGCGTATTGCGTTTTCTTTCGCGCGCTGTTCGCTGAGTCGCTAAATTACCGCTTTTTTTTTTTTTCAGAGTCACCCCAGTGGCGTAGTGTCTGCGCCTTTTTTTTTTTTTTTTTTTTTTTGCTGCTTAGCACGCGAGGTCTCGGGTTTGACTGCCAGCCACAGACGGCGGCCGCATCGCGATGGCGACGGATAGGAAAGACGCTCATATACTTAGATTTCTAAGGAGGAGGAAATAAGGAGAGAAGACAGGGGTGTTAGCCAGAAATGCGTCTGGTTGAGTACCCTACTCGGGGGAAGAGGGGGAGGGGCAGGTTTTCTAAGTGTACTTAAACAACTCCATGTCGTCAAAATTCTTCCGGAGCTCCCTTCCTTCGCATACGCGGCATTCCTCATAGCCTGTGTTTTGCTGTGTAAAGGTTAACTCATTCATAGAGATATTTTTTTATTTGTATTGCAGCCGTACGTTGTCTGCTGAATATTCAGCTTTGCTCAGGCCTGCAGTTACAGCACGCGCGACCTTTTACGGACTCGGCGAGGCTAAGTATAGGTTAATGCGCGCGACGATAGCGTGATTCGCGAGAATGTGAAATGACGTCACAGCTGTTTTTCTTTGTCCGAGCCAGATAGGCACTTTGCCAGTTAACCTTATTGCGTCTCACTCTAGATATATTTGAGATTCAGGGCCGTTGAGGCCCATGTCGGAGGAAGGGTTGCGTCATTTCCAGTGACGTACGTCGGTCGGCTTCAGGCGTTGCAGTATCCTCGGTATTTATTTAATTATGCACAGATACTGCCGATCCTTTCCGGGCCCAAGTAGTACTGGGTACTTTAGTGAGCATGAAAACAGTACAAAGCATAAAAATTAACAAAGACAAACGCAATCGTTGTACAAACGCAAATACTATAGAAGTAGCATTCTTGCGACAAAAACGAGAGAAAGAAAGAAAACCTGTTTGCACTGCTTTCTGCCAAGAGAGTATATCTAACGTGGGAGAAATGATTCCTGAAACGAGAACTTTTCAGCGCATTTCAGTTATTTTGCATTCCGTAGCCGTTGAGACGATATAGCGAGGAGTCGGTTACGCACAACGAGAATGATATGTCGTGAGTTGAAGTTAGCAATGACGGATAATCGGTAACAGCAGACTTGAAAGCTAATGGAACTGCGATGGAGACGACTGCCAGTGATACAAAGGGAGTCTAAGGCTTGCAGGCATGCTTTCGGTACGAAAGGATTGAAGTGCAGCTTCAAACCGGCATCTTCGCTATAACAAATTTCTTCACTAACAGCACTAACGTAGAGATCGATGAATGGGAAACGATTATGTATCGGGACTCAGTATCGTGTATGGTGCACCTGTCCTCGTCTTGTTTTTTCGTTGTATGTTCCAGTGTGTCTGCGGCTTTAGGCGGGCTTTTGTAACTCCGCTCCAGATTTTCCCAACCTGAGACGTTACTTATTTTACAATATTTTGCTTCTTTTTGATCCTATTATAATCATTATTATTATTACTATTACACGAAAAGCAGTACCCGTAGGTAACCAAATCTCTTTAATTTATTTTGACTTCAGTAATAAAAAAAAAGACTGCCTAGTGCAACTATGGTTCTACCGGGAAGCTGCTGTAGGTGAGAGCTCTGGATTCCCTTTCCACCTTCTGCGACTTTCAAGCGTGCCCGCACGCCTAAGCGCACGATCTTTTCTGCGTATCCGCTCCATCGGAATACTGCCGCTACATCCGGGTTGCGAACCTACGACCTCGTGTTCGCCGGCAGAACGCTCTGTAGCCACTCGGCCACCGCTGTGGGTGTGCCGGCAAGAGAAGGGAACGGCGCGTCGATACCAAACGCTTACACGGCGAAGAGGTTTATCGCGCCGACTGAAATCAGAAGCCTGCGACCTATGTAAGCGGGAGCGGTCGGTTCCGGCCATGCGCGACTCTGCAAGCCGCCAGTGACTTAGTGCCGAGGAAGGGGGGGGGGGGGGGGGAGGGGTGTTAATTGCTACAGGCGACGGCCTTGTGCAGGCGCAAACAGGCAGCAGAGCAAGGCCGGGCGACACCGCGGTAGGCGCTGCAGCGAGTACGATAAGGCGACACACGACGGCGACGCAGTGCAGATAACGCCGAAGGCTGTCCCAGAAGCAAGGGAGGGAGTCCCCGTCGTCGGCTTTTTTGTCGCCGCGCGTGCTTAAGTTATGCAACCGGCTTATCGGTCTCTCGTGCGTCCGGGCTCACGAATCCGCACTATTTGCGTGCGCGCCATCTGCCGGGAAGGTCGTCGCTCTAACTCTCATTCGAAAACTCTTTATCCTATAGTACAACCCTCTCTCTGAATTCCTCCCGTTCTTGCCGGGCTTAATTCTGTTGTCTCGGCTTCTCTCTCTCCATCTTTCGCTCTTCCTGCATTAGGTGTGTCTGTATAGTAGTTGTTGGCATCGTGGGTGATTCTGGCTGTACTACTTCGCAAGTAATGAGAGTTTCACTTATTCAGAAAACCACAAACAGATGTCGGAACGCGTTTGCGCATCGCCGAAGGAAAGTTGAACTAAGCACGTTGTAGATCCCATTTCTTCATTAAGTCATTTTGTTCATTAGTTGGCTTGCTAAATTGCGAAACGCTTACTGGGGGGGGGGTCGAGAACTTCCCCAAGGTGTGCGCCAACTAACCCGTACTCCAAAGAAAGTGAACTGATTGTGTCGTCGCATGCGGCCTCGCTGGCATATCATTTAGCCTGTCGAGGAAATGCTAAGATCTCACGTACTACGAGGAACGACTGGTGCTATATGTACCGCAGGACACACATTCTTGTAGGAGAAAGGGAGAGCGAGGGGAGTCAAGTGTTAAAGAGTGCCACGGTCACCTTACAGCGAAGTTATGTGGTACGGATTGCTTTCGATGGATACGCAACATCCGCAGCGTGCAGTATTTCCATACTGGCTGTGCTGTTCTGCCACTCGGCTCGAGGTCTCGGGTTAAATTCCTGCAGCTGCTTCATTTCGATGCGGGCAGAATGCTACAGAAACACTTTGTGCGCCATGCCCTGTGTGTGTGTACGTCGAAAACTACCGGGTGCTGAAAATTAATAGGTGTGCGCGAGTAATTATTTCTGAGGCCGAATCGAGTACGAATCCAATAATGCTAGAAAGGGAATTGAATGGAATGGAATATTGAGCACATTTTCGAATAGTTTTCCAATAACGAACAGTGATAAATTTTAACCATTAATATAAAAGCATGTTCACATCCTACAGTATGTTCATGACGTTAGCAAGCTTCGGTCTTTACATTGCGAATTATGAGGCGCCGTAAATAAAAAAAAAAGCGCGTGAAGAGCATTACGAAAGAATAAGCAGTCTGTTAGAATACTCGGAACTTTTCGATAAGTTCCAGAGATAGAGATTAAGATAGGATTAAGATTAACGATAGAGTGACGTGTACCATATACTGTACTATTCAACTTCTCGTGCTTCATGTGTACGACTACCACGGGGATAAAATTTGTCACGCCGTCGCTCCGATTTTTTGTTCGATCGCCCTCAGTTGACGGTTTACACTATTCGAAACGTAGTCGTAAGATATTAGTATTTACACATAGTGACTACTCGATTCGAAGATCTGATCAAATTTGAAAATGATAGATTCGTTATTCGAAAGTTCTAAAATTCTGAAACCATGAATAGTTTCAAGCGTTCTCTGTGATTGTTATTTCAATGCACAACTTATTAGAGTGGCAATGATGTGCAGCAGTGTAAAAGTAGGAGAAACTCTCTTAATGTTTAATCGTATTATACCTGTTTAATCTGTTCTACTGTTGTTATATTTTTATTTTAGCACCTGTTTTATAACAATGGGTTGTGCATTTCTTGGTACACCGTTTACCATTGTTAGCAGTGCATATATGTGTACTTGGTGTCGTGTGTTCATGTAACTAACACGTATGACTGATATATATGCGGGATTGTTGTTTAGCCTTCTTTCATGTTTAGTCTTGGCTCGTAGGCAATGCGATGTGTTGCCTGAAAAATCGAACAACAACAACAACAACAACAACAACGACGACGACGACGACGACGACGACAGCGATAGCGATAACAACGACGACGACGACAGCGATAGCGATAACAACGACGACGACGACAGCGATAGCGATAACAACAATAATAATAATGTTTAGAATACTCGCACGCCCGTGCTACTCCAGTTCCAGCTCATTAATTTTGAACTAATCAGCCGAAGCCCACCATTACGGCGTTGCTTATAGCCCCGAGAGTGTATTTCCTGCGTATTCTTTTCCTTCGATTCGCTTCTTATCATCATGATCCCGCCGTAGGCCCATCCCGGTAATAACGAAGGCACCTGGATTCCTGCGAGGCAATGACCAACGGCAAAAATGACACGTGAGAAGACTCGTTATAAATGTACTAACGGCTACTGGCACGTCAGACCAGCTGCGTTTTTTTCTTTTTTATGTTAGTGCGACTAACTTTAAAATCCAGAGCCCTGGTGTGATGTCCAGTCAAAAAAAAGAAAAAAGAAAGAAAAGAAAGCATAACTTTCAGAACAACATGAAGATGTGTGCGTCTCCGCAATACCTATCCCACGCACAGGTGTACATAGGACACGAAAACCAATGTACTGTATTCAATGCAATAAGGCCCGTGGCCGGACGGTCAAACAATACGAGCGGTAAAGTAAAAAAAAAATGTAACGACTAAACTAAAAGAAGCGATAAAGATGACGTCAGTGGCCCTTTGTATATTGGATACAGGCCTGCGCGAAGCATTCGCTGAAGAAGCACCCGCGCTATGCTTGGGCAGTACGCCACAGGATTATCTCCGTATAGAACGCGCTGCGAAAACGAAAACTTCCCACGCGGATGACACAAAAGAAAAAAAAAAACAAAATGCCAGAAGGGTTTCGCCAATGCGCATTGCGACCGGTGGATAGAGGCTGAACGCATTGCTGAAACAATGGCTCGCTGTAATGAGTTTAAACGGCCGGTGACCTTGCCTCTGTTGCTATGGCGTTCTCGAGAGCTCCTGCAGCCATTGTGAGCGGTTGTGTGCGCGCTGCAGGTCGGGTTACGGTCGCCATGGACGGTCGGACCACGTCGTTAGTGCGTCCGCAGCCGGCGAGGCCGAGCGAATAACTGCTCTCAAATGGTCGTGCCGTGTTCCATGACAATTCCCTCTGCTGATTTGCTTCGCCGAACAAAACGCTGTTTCTTTCCTACTTGTTTTTTGTTGTTTTCAGCCCCCACTGGCGTTCCATTCAAGCGCGTCAAAGGAGGGTTCCTGTTACGCTCTATTAAGGTCTTCTCTGACCGTAATGCGGCTCCGCACGGATGTACACGTGTCGCTCGTAGCCTATCCGACACTTTTGAATAGCCTGAGGAAGATTTTCGGCAGCATACATAATGCGCTTCTTTGTTTCGTGTATCCCTGAATTCATATGTTTTTGTTTGTTTGCCTTTCTTTGGAATGGTCGGTTTAGGAAGAGAGGGAATTATTTTGAACTTTCCGGCAGCGCTGCGCACATGATGCTTTCTCGCGGCCAAATTATGGCTTTTGGTTTAGTTTAATAGCATCTGTAATGTCTGTTGGTTGTTTTGTGTGTTTCTTTTGCCGAAGAATCGGGTCACAAGGCGTTATGCTTGTTTTGGAGAAGAAAAAGAAAGTGAACTACCTTTAATCGTATTTCATCTTTGTGCCAGTGCACATAGACCACGTGACCGGTAAAAAAGAAAATTGAAATCCAGGACACGTGGGTGATGAAGTCCACGTGGTATTCTGATATAGCGGAGTGTTGTTCTCCATTGTGCGTCCCGCAGCTATGGACAGCATTTGTCTAGGTGCAGAAATGGACGTGTACAGTCTCAAGGTATTTCTCCGAGATTCTGAACGTCGCATGCCGGTGCTGGGGACCCTGTCTGATAAAGGACGACCAATCGTTCTCGTAGCACATTTGAAGAGCACAACCAACCCTACCTGGTTTTATTGTGCAGCGGCTTCGAGGCCAGCTGAAAGTGCGTAGTAGGCCTACCTAATTTCTTAACTGAAATTTAAAAAAAGAACACAGTGTCATTCCACTTTGTGAAGGTGGAAGACCAGCGAAGTTGTGTATGCGGGCCCCTTAATGGCTAACTGCCCATTGTCGTGGTTCAAACGCCGTATGCGCAAAAATGGAAGGCGAGGCGCGGCTAGTGGCTCCTCCACTATGTTGAGCCTTGGAAGATGATGCGGCACCAGGGGGTATACATATCCATGTACAGTTGCAAAGCGCAACACACCTTTTACTAACGAATCCCGGCACGCAGAACACATACGCACCTCACCGCAATCCGAGGGCACACACTGCTTCACCGTAGCCAAGGCGATCGTGCGTTGGTCGACGTCCTGCAGTGCAGTAATGGGTGTGAGGTCACTCGAAAGCCACAAGACGGTCACACACAAAATTGGCTCCCCACAAGCTCCCTCTGAAACGTGGCTGTTGCTCCGGTGAAGCGTTCCAAGTTTGTGGGATCGGGGCCACATGGTCGGTTCGCCTTTCTTTCCGCCTTGTCGTCCTGGCGGGCAGCACGCTTACGGAACTGCCACCGCGGGAGAGCGGAAGGAAGGGAGATACGCTAGCGCTTGGAACGCCGACAAAGAGAGGCCGGTGTGAGCGTAGACATGGCCGATGCAGGTGAAAGTGTAGTAACTGTTCTTATCAGCTTAATATTGTATACGGGGTTTATTTGGACCTAAGATATTAGACTTGTTTTTGCAATTTGGCGGAGTGCTTAAAGCCTGCGCCACCTCCGCCGCGGGTCGGCCCGGTATTGCACTATATTCGGGATCGACCCACGTATGGGGAGAAATTCTCGATCTACACAGCTTTCAAAATAAATCGAGTCGCGTGCCAAGGCTTCTTTTTCTTCATCCTGTGTTCCTGCTCTAAACCAACAAATCACGCTTGCTGCCTGTCATCCAGTGTTGGACGAGAAAATTTAGCCAGAAGTTTCGTGCTCAATATCAATACTCAGCAAGGGAGAGAGTATGAACTTTATAGTTTATAGCATATAGAATAAACTTGAGCCGGCTGTCCTTCGCCTGACGCGGGCGGCCTGCGCTGAGGGTCTGAACCCTGAGGGCCAGCAACGCCTCCTGGACAGGGTCAGCTTGGCCCCCCTGTCCACCAGGCGTTGCTGGCCCTCAAGGTCAGCGCATGTCAGCCGATCCTCCAAGCGCTCTTCGGTCGGTGCTGTATTGTTGTGGTAAAGGAAACGTGCCACAAAACCTTTTCTTTTTGCTTGCTGAGTTTTGTTTTGCTATGTGCGTGTGGGCGCGCAACCCAAGACAACTCAGCAAGGAAAAAAATAAATCGCATATGTTGCCTCTAGGCAACACTCGTTGATAAAGGGTTAACAGAGTTCATCAACGTCATCATTCACGTCCGCTGCAGTACGATAGCCTCTCCGAACTATATATCTCCAATTGCTCTTCTGCCTTGCGTCCGTCGACTGCACCCTATGCCTGTAAATTTACTAATTTCATATCCCTCCACCTAATCCTCTGCTATCCTCGTCTTCTCTTGGCAGCCATTCTGCCACGCTATATAATATAAGGCAAGAGTTATCTCTGCCTCCCCCCCCCTCCCCACGCATTACATGGCCGGCCCAACTCAATTTCTTCCTATTAATCGCACCTATGGCGTGTAATATCAGATACACTCATTTGCCCGCTAAGTCATACTAATGTCTTTCCGTCCTTTAACGTACCGGCCATTATTCGTTCGCTCATTGCGCGGTCCCTGCACTTTCAAACGCGCCCCAAAGCGAGCTCGTGAGGAAATTTCTCTGTTGGCCTGCGGCCGACACGCGTTCGTTTCAGTTGTCATTACCGGCGGGCCGAACGCGACATTGCGTGCTTCCTCCGAGGCAGCTGATGACGCCGCCTTCCCTCCAACAGCCGTCAACGCTACCTTCCTCCACTTCCTCCTCAACACTTCATTTACTCTCATGGTGTCACTGCCGGTTTTACTACTACGGTCCGGAGAAAGTGCAGGGATATAATCGCTTTTCATATCCGTTCTTATTGCCGACTGACATGTTGCAAACGTGAAGAAAAAAAAAAGGGGGGGGGGAGAGAGAATGGTTTAAATACCACTGTTAAACGCGGGGGGCAAGACATCATCTTACGTATATAGACAAAGTAATATTGACCGCGGGTTCATGTTCCTTGTCATAGAAACCGAGCTTCTTTCTTTTTAAGACAGATATTGAGGTGCAACATCGTGTGGTACAGGTTGGAACATTGATGCAAGATCCAAGATTTTCATCTCGACTCGCGATATTCGAAATGCACTTCAACGGGATACTTTTCTCTTCTGTAACGACACAACGGTCTACAGCAAATTGGTGTCGAGATTCGCGGAAACGGACTGGTAGAATACTGTCACGGGGTAGCGACGGTTAAGAAGGCAGCAAAGCCGTGATTAACGAAACGAGCGTTTTATTGGGCGAACTTGTGCCCTCAAAAACAGGCTACACTCAAAGCACACCGATAGCGTCGAACACAGTCGGCGATCGTGGAAAATCTGATCAGCGGGTCAGGCGCGTCGGCTTTTATACAGCAGTCGTCGAATGTTCCAGACTAATCGTTGGGACCCGCGTGCCTTCCACAAAGTTCTACACGCGATGAATCAGATAACACAAGGTTCGGCGACAACAGACAGCGGATAGAAGCATCGATAACTTTCCAGAAACTTCGGAAACATGCAGGCGCGTCCCGCGCTGTGCGATATCATTTGTTAGGCGGCGAAACGTGGTCGCCCAATAAAGATAAGTGCACGTGTCAATACGCTTATTAAAGCCACTTTCGTGCAATGCCGGATGCGTTCGACTTCATAATCAGGGTTCAATATGTTACGCAATCGTTTCTGTGGTTATCATTAGTGTACGACTGAGGGCAAGGTTCACTGTAATGTGACAAGCCGTCCCATTACATGGATGCAGCATACCGTTGCGTGAGACACCACGGAGTGTGATGCTCCTGTCTACGTGAGCTCCGGACGCCCAAGCGTCTTCGCGACGCGTACGCGGTGCGTCGCCGAGAAATGACGCCGCACCTCGTTCTTGTTTTTCGCCCTTGACGACGCACACTGCTTCGGGCAGTATGGGAGAGAGCAAGGAGAGAGAGAGAGAGAGAGAGAGAGAGAGAGAGAGCTTCGTTACACACGCGAGAACGTGCGTGCGAACGCGCCGTATAACCTAGCAGCCGCTCGGGATCGCCATTACGTCTGTAAACTATAGCCGCGCCTGCATGATATATCCTGTGTACGTGCGAGGACTGTGTATTATATATATTTATATACAGAAATCCCGCTTGCGCAACACTTCTGTAACTATAGGCAATAAGGGCAGCGCATATTCAATACCAGGTGCTTCCAGCACGTAGAGGCTTGTGCTCGCTTTGCGGGGATGTCGCAACGATGGTCTGTGCGTGCGTATGTACGTTTCTCTTTTTTTTTTTGCTTTTATTTTCCGTAGTCGTTCCGAATATAGGGGCTTCCGGCCGAGAGATTGCCGAAACACGTAACCTCGGAAGAGAAAAAAAGAAAGAGAGGGGGGGGGGGGAGAGTCAACATGCCCCGATTTCTCAAGAGAGTCGCGCTTGTATACGAGTCGGTGGGAACATCGTTAGGCGAGACGTACAGTGAGGCAATTCCGAAGCCGTGCCGTGAAACAAACGTCTCAGACGGTGGTGTTTCGCTATACGCGAGACACAAATATACGCCTGGAGGACCGAGGCATCGTTATAATCTCACGCCAAAGCGGCGGCGTACGTGCTGAAACAGCTTTTGCCATGCGTTAACCTCCCGAGGCGTTGCTTTCTTTTTTTTTTTCTTGTCTTGATGTGGTGGGGGAGCTTTTGCGGTCACACGAAGAACGGTGCGCAGTCAACTCCGCAACTAAAGCGGCGAATGTCAAGCGCGTGTCCTACATATCATAGCGTGTGTTTGTTTCCTCGGAGCATCTTGCGATACGATAGCTCTAGCGCCACTTATACTACGTAGCCCCTGCGTTGTCCACCGAGTGCCATCGAAAGATCTACGTCGGCGCATTCGCGTATACGCAAAGGTCAGCGAGAAAAACGGCAGTGAAGCTATTTCTCGCATAGTGCGAAGCCTGCAGGGACAGCTATAGGCTTGAGGAAACAACGGATACTTGCAAATCGCACTTTTGGTAAAACTGGATCTCACTTCTTTTGCAAACATCACTTACAGCGCGTGCATAGGCAGGGACCATAGGAACGACGAAGCCAAGCGCTGACTTCCAACTGGTTTTTATTTTGAGTAACACCCATATATACCAAGACACCAAGGCAAAAGCCCCCCCCTTAGCACAAAACCGGGGGCGCTTTTTGTCTTGGTGTCTTGGTATATATGCGTGTTACTCAACATAAAAATCAGTTGGAAGTCAGCGCTTGTCTTCGTCGTTCCTTTGGTCCCTGTCTATTTACGCGCTGTAAGTGGCGTTTGCAATGGAATACCAACTAGCCCGTACCCAAACCCTGTCTCACTTCTTGTCTCGAGAGGCGCAATGGTTAAGATGTTCATACTGATAATGACGACGACGACATTGTCTGAACATTCTTTACACCTTATTCTCCCTGCTCTTCTGGCTCCCTGTATTGGTCAACTAGAGCGCTGCGTTGAGGACATACATCCAGTTTCTGAGCCCAATCGTCCTGATCGTGCTGGAACATGCGAGCGCTTGCGCTCTTCGCAACGAGCATGCCCATGCCACATAGTCATAGACTGGGACTGGTTGGACGTGTCGGGCTAAATGGAGAGTTGGTACGGGCGTGCGTTCCTTTTGGTTAAAGACGTCCTGCTTAAGGACGCCCTATATCGTCTACAGGAGCTGCAAATATGACCGTTCGGGCAGCACGAGGATGATAGGCGTAGTGTACATGGCCTTGCCTAAACATTGTCTTTCTGTCTTCAAGCATGATTTGCGACATTGCACACTGATCACTTTCGACACAATAGTATACGCTATGAAGGCGACACTTCCCAATGATTACGCGTGAGCGCAGAGACTGATTGTCGTGTTGTGTTTGCAGAACTGACTTCGTGAAAATTAGCGACGAAACGCACCAGACGTCAAGACCGTTTGGAGCCACAAGTGCGAAGATTAGACAAATCCACGACAAGTCCAAAGCTGCGTTCTTTCGTATGACGCCGTGTTTATGGTTTACAGTTTTGTGGGATATACACGTCTATATAGATAAGTTGTACTGTTTAAACACTCTTTCTATACGTTCCATCATTCTCAGTGTAGATGCACGATCGCATAGCCGGAGTTCCCTCTACTGATGTTTGCACGAAACTCAACGGCACACTCAAGCCGCCGTATCACCTCCTGGCTACCACCAGTTCGCCATACCGCGTTTTATCTCGTTCTTATATAAACACTATCGTTTCTGGGCATCGTGATTTTCGTGCGTCATTGGGCGCTCAAGTTTCCGAGAAGTAAGTGAAGAGAGAGAGAGAGAGAGAGAGAGAGAGAGAGAGAGAGAGAGAGAGAGAGAGAGAGAGAGAGAGAGAGAGAGGGGACTTAGATGTTTCTCTGGCATTCAAAACGTCGACACCTGAGAGCACGTCGTTCGTTCTCGGAAGGGTTTGCTGACGCGGCGAATGGAAAGGCTCCCGTCTGAATGGCGCGTCGTAAAGGATGTCGCCTTCGTGCCATCCCACGTGCATTCGAAAATGCATTGCATCTGCTTCGTGCAGTGCGCAGAGAAGGAACGCTCGTTAAAGTAATGCAAACTTATGTGCCTTTCAGAAAAAGAATACTGGGGGGAAATGAATAGCGCCCCTTTTGAGGATGCAGCCGAGAGACTCTTCTGGCGAATTCACTCGCGAAAACACTCCTTCGCGGCCCTGCAGACTTGAGAAAGAAAGAAAGAAAGGAAGAAGAAACGGAAAAGCTTAACGTTTCCCCAAACAGACTGACTTGGGAACCAACTGACCGAGAAGAGTGAAAGGGGACTTCGCCGCAAAGCTTGTACTTACAAACGGGCTAGGATTGAAGCAACGTGAAGCCGTTCGGCTTCGCTTTGTATGACCGTGTTTTACGGACTGTAGCATGCGGGCTAAGCACGTTTAGAAGCGTTTCCTAAACACAGCTTTGAATTGCTTAATATTGCTCGAATTTCCTCGCACTTGTGGAGCTGTTCAATGATCGAAGAATTGAAGAGAGTGGTCAGTTCAGGACTTCCGATTTTTTTTTTACATGTTTACGCGCGTGGAACAGGTTTCGAGCAATCGCAAAAGTCGCACTGTTTAATTGTTTGGGCAGGATTGACGAGAACAACGGTCAGTCAATATCTCATGCCACTGCTGATTATGAGGCACGCCGTAGTAAGGGATTCCGGATTAATTTTGGCCACCAAGAGATCTTTAACGTGTCCCCAATGCACCGCACACGAGCGTTTTTTGCACTTCACCCCCCATCGAAATGCGGTCGCCGCGGCCATGATTTGATCCCGCGGACTTGTGCTGCGCAACACCACAGCCAGCTAGCCAACTCGCCGGATTAAGCTCGTAGATACTGACATTATCGAAACGCTTTATAGCATTTCGGTAAGGTCTATACATCGACGCACTTACGCTCTCTACTGTTAACTGAACTTGAATTGAGCTGTGCGTCTAGGGGGACCTTCCATTTATGGCAGTACACGTGGAGTACGCTTGCACCAACTGCTAAAAACTACTAAGTGTTTTAGAGTATTTGTGTAGTGGCGCGGTCGGGCGTTAGGTATCAGGTGGCCCCTCCGTTGCGATATCGTTATCCAAGAGAGAGAGAGAGAGAGAGAGAGAGAGAGAGAGAGAGAGAGAGACGAAGTTACGCGCACTCTTGAATGTGTGCACCATCCATAAACGGTCACCGAGACCTTGAAGCGCTGCAGCAACGCAGGTGCTGTGGAGATCGAGTGTTGGAGTGCTTCGGATTATTTTGACCATCTGTGGCTTTTTAACGCCCACCGAAAACTTGATACAGGAGCACTTTTCGCACTTTTGGCCCCCCAGAAGCAATCAGTGACATTGAGTTCAGGATCAGAATACCTTAGCCCATGAGCCAACGTTACGTGTTTCTTCACTGTTTTTTTTTTCTCTCGAACAGTTACATCGATTCTGCGATTTTAATGATACAGTGAGATAGAGCTTTCAAGACATCTGAACGCAAAGGAGAAGCAAGCATTGGCAAATGAGTTGACATAAAAGACAAAATCATCACAATGCATGCGCTGTTTTGAATATAATCTATGTGCTGATAAAGTGCCTGTAGATTATTTCTGGCCAAGTTATTATGTGCAGGTTTATACAACAGGCGGGAACTATTGAGAAGAATCTTCAATAATCTTTTCTCAATCGAGGTCATTGCTGCGATCTAAATGTGAGACTTTGGGAGTACCGGACGATCCCCGCACATATTGTAAGGTTCTTTTTTTACCGAATTTTTTCTCACCCTATCCCTTTCTCGCATTGTATTCCCATGTAAATGTTTTCAAGATTTTAGGTGTTCTTTCACGTTGTATGTCGAAAAAAATATGAATTGCTTTTCTTTTCAAATTTGAAGTCGATATTTTAAGTCATCTTTCTGTCCTTGTGAACTGAAGTTTTTGTACAGTGCCAATTTCCTCCACGTTACTTTGTCCTCATGCTGCTTGTGTTGTTTTTGTAGTCTTATGACCTGTCTTTCTTTTTTTTTTCTTTTTCTACTTGTCCCGCGTTCTATGAACTCGCTATATTAATGTTTTATTTCGTTTTAATTAAACAGAAATAGATCTCTTTCTTGTTAAATTAATCTTTTATTTTGTCTTAACATTTCGTTGTAGACTTCCGACGGTGTTTTTATTTTCCCAACTTTTTCTTTTTTTGTTCTTCTTAACTAGGATATTAGGATACTGGGCCCTTTCTGCGATTGAACTTCTCACGCTTCACACCTCGTGAAAAAAAAAAACGATATAACGATTCGGTGCTTTTTATTTAGTTTTTTCTTTTCCTTCTTGGCGACACCGATATTGTCCCCTCATCTAGCACTACGCATTATACCTGGTTTGTTACGGTATACGGTACGTCTTCCTGGCCTCTCGGCTCCATCCACTGATCATAAGCCCTTCTTTAAAGCTCCTTTCGGGGCACAGCGTCCGGGCTCAACTCGCAAGGCACGGGGTCTGAAACCTTTTCATTCGTACACGCTGAGACGTGTCTTTGACTCGGGCTCTGACGCCGTGAAAGGACCTCGGGCAGGAATCGCATGCTTGATGAGCACTCTCTAGTGGCGGCGACATTCAGTCTCGCGAAGCACTCGCTATATAGAAGTGAATGCAGTAATGCTTCAGCGGTTTCACAGCGAAAACGACCCGTGTTCCGCGCGGTAGATTTTTCAAGGAAGAGATGGCTGCATAACCGTCTTCGCGAGATTTATGTGCGCGCCGTCTTTTCACGGACCGACGACTCGAAGTAGATACGGTATATGCCGATCTCCACACGCCGTTCGTATGAAAATCGGGGTTGTCGTCTCTCGCAGCGAGGCGATCGAGAAAAGGCGTAGAGTTTCTGAAACCTTTGCGGTATCTTTATGAAACCTTTGCGGCAGCTTTCACCTTACGCTCCAAAAGATGCGCCGTTCCTATCTGCTTCAGATCTTCTGCAGGCTGAAAAAGCCAAGTTCTGAATGTTCCGGTTGACTGTGATGTTTTTTAAGACTGACGGGCAAGTTTATCCACTGGATAAATGAGATATTGAAAAAAAAAATCACAATTTGCTTCACTGCGTCGTCGTCGTCGTCATCGTCATCACCACCACCACCAGCATCATCATCGTCATCGTCGTTGTCGTCATCGTCATCACCACCACCACCACCACCACCACCATCATCATCATCATCATCATCGTCGTCGTCGTCGTTGTCGTCGTCGTCGTCGTCGTCAGCAGCAGCAGCAGCAGCAGCAGCAGCCGCCGCCTATTTTAATGTCCACTGCAGGACGAAGGCCTCTGCCTGCGATCTCCAACTACCTCTGTCTTGCGTTAGCTGATTCCAACTTGCGCATGCAACTTTCGTAATTTCATCGCCACCGCCTAATTTTCTGCAAGTTCTCGATTGTGTTTCCCGTTCTTTGGTACCCATTCTGTAACTCTAATTGCCCACCGCTTATCTACCCTACGTATTGCATGGTCTTCGTTTCATCATTTTTGTGCGGTCCTTAGCTTGTTTCTGCCCCATATGTTAGCACCGGTACAATGCAATGATTGTACTTTTTTTTCATGGACAGTGGTTAGCTCGCAGTCAGGATTTAGTAATGCCCGCCGTATGCACTCCAGTCGATTTTTATTCTTCTGCAAGTTTCCTTCACTATATAATAGTTAGGGAATGAAAAGAAGGGAACCTATTTACAATTATTATGCACAAGATTGCCACAACACGCAATATGGCGAGGCTTTAGATATAGGTGCTGCTTCATGGTGTTCATTTGGTCAGATAGCTCGGAGCGTTTGCCGGCATTGCTAACCTAATGCTTCTTGACAATGTGAGGAAAATGATTCAGGGTAATATCGACATCGAGTTTGACGTATCCCTGGCTTCTCTATGTACCTATACAACGACAGCCATGCAACGACAATACAACGACGGTCCATGCCATAGCATGTTGATTAGATCCTCATGCACCAGAGAGCACGATCTCCTATGTATGACTCGCCTATAGTTCACAGACTCACTGCCACAGGCGCGAGACCGCAGGAAGCAGAACATTTACAGCTAGAGTAACGCAACTAATTCGCTCCCTGCGGTCTGTGGGGTAGCCAGATGGGCTGTGACAGTGCCCGACTGTGGTATTGTGGGCTGTTGCCTCTCTGTATACTAAACACAAGCGTCTTCCTTTCTGCTTTTTACACGTAATGCCTTTTCAGTTCTTTATAAACCAGCTACAGCCTTCTATGCGATCTTATGAGCTCTTTATGCTGTACTTCTGCTTGTAGTGGCTGATATACATATGGTTGCATAATTGCTAATGCTTTGAGGTGGTTCAGTATAGCCTCGCAAAATTTCTGCCGGCAGTTTCGCCCTAAAGTTTTTTAGTTTGCTTGCAAAAGTTGTTGCTGCAGGGGAACAAAAATTAATATAAAGTAGGTGACCTTCATGTTGAGTTACAGTGACTCACGGAAAGCGCGTGCACTCCAATTTCTATATATCAAACTCTGAAATAGTACGAGAGCCTTTTCATGTTGCTTTTCTTTTTCGTTTTACGACACCCACGTGCGGTGAACGTTCTTGAGTTATCCGCAACAAAAGCATCGACAAACACGGAAGTAGAGAAGAAAACAGTTCATATTACACCGACACTTCCCCAATAGAAGGCCATGTTCGCTAATTTGGCGTAATAAACGTTGTGTAGTGCCATGGCCCTCATACTAGGAACTGCTGTATATAATTCACGGCTTTTTCGGTGTTGGACGATGTCGAGTGAGAACGACGCGTTGGGAGAAATCCGGCTGCTTGGCGAAGCACCTCTGCCGCGGCCACGTTATCACGGAGCCGTGAAAGTTGTTTGTGACGGCGCTATACATTCGGGCTGTGGCGGAGTGTTTACGCAGGTACTCTGGAGCTGCGGACATCCGCTACCCGGATACGTGCTCAGAGTAGTGCGGCCGTGGATTTTTGCCGTTCTTCTGCATATGACTATTCTCCGCTATCACTGTACGCGCAGAAATAAGCGTGTCACGGCTACTATCAGTATAGTGCAAACACAGATCACTTCCGTTTCGTTTTGCTTATGAATTAGTGCGCTTGTTCTTCTTTATTAGCTTTGAAAGACAGACAGACAGATGGACACAGGCAGACAGACACAGACACAGACATACACAGACATACACAGACATACACAGACATACACAGACAGACACAGACACAGACATACACAGACATACACAGACAGACAGATAGACAGACAGATAGACAGACAGACATAGGCATACAGGCACAGACAGACAGACGGACACTGACAGACAGACAGACAGACACTGACAGACACACAGACACATACAGGCCCACAGACACAGACAGGCACAGACAGACAGACAGGCACAGACAGACAGACACAGACAGACAGACACGGACAGACAGACACGGACAGACAGATACGGACAGACACAGACAGACACAGAGAGACAGACCGACAGACACAGACAGACACAGACACAGACAGACACTGACAGACAGACAGACAGACAGACACTGACAGACAGACAGACACAGACAGACAGACACAGACAGACACAGACACAGACAGACACAGACACAGACACAGACACAGACACAGACAGACACAGACAGACACAGACAGACAGACAGACAGACACAGACAGACACAGACAGACAGACAGACAGACAGACAGACGGACGGACGGACGGACGGACGGACGGACGGACGGACGGACGGACGGACGGACGGACAGACGCAAACAGATTTTCATGTCCCAAAGCTATACTGGGGATGTGAGAGACGCCGTGTATAGTAGGAGGCTCGGGGTTAATTTTAAACTTTGAAGGTCAGTATTAAAGGGCTAGCGGTGACAAAGCCTCAGCTAAGAACAACAACAAGAACGGTAACAAAATAACAGAGCGCTATCAGTCCATAACACGAAATAACAGCGAAATAACAAAAAGAAATAACAACGAAATAACAGAGCTATACTAGTCCCTGGATTACGAAGTAAGAGAGATAATAAAAAAAAGACTATAAGGGCACATGAACAAAAAAACAAAACAAAACACACAAACAAGCAAATCATTGAATGAACCAACATTGAACCGTTGAATCACTGAACAAACAAATTACTGTTCACGAAGAATGTGAGCTCATGTAGAGATGGGAACAACCGCTTCTTTTACAATATGTTTATTCTTTATTATTAAGCATGAGAAATTGCGCTTTGGGTGCAGTTTACTTATAGTTTATTGATTGCAGTAGTCTGTAAGCTCGTGACATATGGTTAGGGGTGATAATTAGGGTTTTGGTCTATAGTCTCCCAAGCATGCCACAAATTGCATATTCCATACACGTGGAGCTCGTAATCGAAGAGAAGGTTTGTCGCGAGTTCGTGGCCTACTTGGCTGAACATTCTTTGTGTGACAGCGCAGAACTGACTGGGACGCAAGAATGCAGAAGCACATACCACAGTGTTTGTGTCGTCCCTGTCTGTGTGCTCGTCTCTTGTGCCCAACGAGTGTTCGGGACGGGTTTTTACGTCAAACAGCAGGCTCTTGCAGCAGAATTCGGATTGTCAGGCCTCGGGAATAATAAACAAACAAACAAACAAACAAACAAACAAACAAACAAACAAACAAGTCCAAAGTGTCAGATTTGCACGTATTTATTTTTTGATGAATGCCTACAAGGCCGATAAGATAACTCTTTTCCGTTATAATATCAGGGGGTGGTACGTGGCAATATGAAATGACATGAGGATACGAAATAAATTTTCTCATTAAAAGTGCTTTTTTTTTTACAGAACCACTTGTATTCACCTTGTGAGGTTGCCATATTCGTTTCTTGAAGTTCAGATTGCGTGAATGATTAATTTTAAATACAGAAGCTGAATTCCTGTTTGGCGTTAAGAGGAAGCTTCAGCTCGAGTGCTCCTATCTAAATACATGTAAAAGGAGAATTCGTTTTTCTCGGCAACCACTGCACCAAATTTGACGAGGTTTGTTGCATTTAAAATACAAACTTATAATCTAGTGACTGTTGGTTTCGAATTTTTGAGTTAGGTTGTCAATTTTTTATTAAAAATTGGCAAAAATCGGAAATTTTCAAAAAACGAAACTATCAAGTTTACAACTCTGTAACTTAACCACTAAATATGATAATACAATTATGTGAATTGCATCTAATAGTACATCTAAAGCGGACAAAATTGATATGTTACACATGAATATAAAAAAAATTTAATCATAGGGAAATACAACTTTTGCAAAACTGTTGTAACCAACGTAACAAATTCAAGTAAGTTGTAAAATGACATATTGAATTTGTCCGCTTTGAATGATCTAATGAATGCCGTTTACAGAACCGCGATATCAGTTCTTGATGCAGAGCTATGAATTTGTAAACTTCGTGATTCTATTTTTTTCGAACGGTCAAATATTTGAAAATCGTTTTAAGAAAATTCAAGCCCTAAATCGAAATTCCGCTTCCAACAGTCACTAGAATTTAACTTTCTCTTTCAAATGCGACAAATTTCATCAAAATCGGTCCAGGGGTTATCTCATAAAAACGTTTTTGCATTTTACATGTATTTGAACAGGCCGCGTCGGAGTTGGGCCCGAGCTAAAGCTTCCTCTTAAGTGCAACACATCGCGGATTTGTTCTGGTCACTCCCATATCAGGAACTTATGAAGCGCGTTATGTGAGATGCCTCAATGATAATAAGGCTGAACTCAGATTCGTGAATAATTGTGTTTCATCTACAGACGGTACTCTCGAACTGATGTCTTTCTCTGTGCGATCAACATGCGGAGCTTGCGTAAAACGGTACGGCGTTTACGTTAAAAACGGTGGTCCATGTAGGAGCCATAGTGGCTACGTTTTTGATATTTATTTTATTTAAGTCGCTCGATCATCACTCGGACTGACTGACTGACTTTATTTCACTCAATTTATTTACTGAAATTCGAAGAAACCGAACACGCGCACATTTCTATAGAACACTGCATATTTTACACACGTTCGAAATCGATCGTGTGACTTGGAGCATCCGTGGTGCTGCCGCATGCACTCTCCACGTTTGCGCATATGAGAACCTCCGCAGATGCCCTCGCAGAGTATTTGCAGCGACTTCCTAAAAACATAAACACCCGTGCTCAGCCGGGATTCTTTCTTTTTCACGACGTTACTGCTAGCGTACCTGTCAAGCACTACACCGAAGACAACCGCCCGACACGGAACGCCAACTACGTCCACCTTTCCTTATACCTTGTCCTTTAAAACGCACATAATGTCATCTTCATGTCGCCAAAGGCCAAGCCGAGACTTTGATGAATCCTAGAACGACGTGAAGTTTGACAAGTTGATGAGTGGCATTACGGAAAGGCAGGCGTGGAAGCACGCGACACAAGTAAGTAACGAAAAGAATGACAACACGACGTGTGTGCTCCCCCTCCTGTGGCAAAGCTTTCGACACCGTATGTCATGATCTACTTATCCATGAACTTAACCAGCTTAATGTTGAGCCAAATGTCTTATTTTGCATTAAGGAGTTTCTTTCTAATCGAACTCAATATGTCACAACCAATAAATATTTATCTGCTTTGTCACCAGTTACATCCGTAGTGCCTCAAGGCTCCGTCTTGGGGCCTTTACTCTTCTTGATATATATTAATGATCTCCCTAACTGTGTAAAGTCATCATCAAAAAATTCTGTTCGCAGACGATTGTATGATGTACCGAAAGATCACTAACCTTGATGATTCATATAAACCGCAAGGGTACCTTTACAATGTGTCACTCTGGTCTAACAAATGGCTCACGAAGCTTAACGCGAGCAAGTGTAAATCGATGCGCATATCACGTACGGCCAACAATGGAAATCAGCGCAAATATGTACTGGATGACACTTCATTAGTGCCTGTTAACGCTCACAAATGTCTTGGCCTTCACATAACTAATTATCTGTCATGGAATATGCTTACTAAGTGCATTACTGCTAATGCTAATCGCATGTTGGGATATCTTCGTCGTAATTTCTCTACTGTTCCTACTTTCGTAAAATTGACACTCTACAAAACGCCAGTTCGCTCAAAACTAGAATACGCATCTGCCATTTGGGATGACAATCAGGCATCACTAACCCTTACCCTTGAAGCGATTCAAAATCGAGCAGCTCACTTTATTCTATCTAACTATTCCCACCACTCCAGTGTAAGCCATGTATGAAAAAAAAAAAAAAACCCTGAATCTGCCAGAGCTTTCATTACGCCGCAAATGTGCTCGCCTTCGCCTACTCCATAAAGTTTATCACTCTAACCGCATGCACAAATAAAGAGCACTCGTCCCACGTGTCTGCCAACGAAGCACGATGTATGACAAGGCAGAAAGTAGAACGCGCCACCATATTACAAATCACTACATTTTTTTTTTTTCAGGCTCCATTCTATATATGTTGCGGAAGATGCTTCATCTATACCACGGAATTTTATTATCGCCAGTTCGCTGCAGCGAAAGTGCGAGTTTCTATTTTTTGTCATTTGCTTTAAGCGTCAGCTTGCTACCCCCCCTCCCCCTTCCCCCCTTCTGTATCGACACCGCACGTCTCGGAAAGGCGTACGTCCTCGTTTCGATGCGGTTGACTGAAGGGTACACCTAAGCTACTGTCTTTCCTGCTTCTTCGGTGTCGGCGTCGTCGTCTTTCTCGGCACATCGATGTACAGCTCCGTCGCGGCCCGAGATATATAGAGTGGGCGCGTGGCATTCCGTCCCAGCACTCGGCGACGCCTCGCACGACCGGTCACCGCAGTCTGTCAACGTCGCCGACTTGTCCTCGTCGCATTGGCAATAAATGGACGGAGTGCCTTCCCCACGTGTGACCCCCGCAGGGAAAGAAAGTCCGGGTGCGGAGATGCCGAGCTGCGAAAGAAGGAGAACCGAAGACGAGAGTTAGAAAAAAAAGAAAGAAAAAACCCCGACGTCATAGGAGGGAGACGTTAGAGAGGCGGGACGTATACAGGAAGAAAGCCACAAGAGATATACTAGAGCTCGCACGATTGCGCGCGGTCATCAATCGTCATCTGCGTCAGTCAAACTCTAGGGCGACTCGTTCCGGACGTTGAACTCCCTAATCGGAAGCCGCATTGTCCCGCGCTCGGGGCTGTGTTTGATGCCTCGAGGCTTTCCTGGACGCCTCACGCGCACCGTGGGTTAATGGTATTTTTGTTTCGCTTTAGCCTCACCGTTGCAACCTCGCCGTGGGTATCGTCAATGAAATCCTCATTACTTCACGCGGCAGGACAGACGTTGCGGCACTCGCTCGTCGGCCAGTCGCTTGTGTTTGCCGGCACTGCGTGCACTGTTTACGGTCGCGCGAGGATAGCTTAAGCGTGTATGTCGTGTAGCCCAGAACAGGGAGGTAACCTTGCGTTATTGCATGGCGTGACTACTTTGGCAATAAAGAGAAACAAATGTACGCAGAGGAAAGCCTATAGGGACGGCCGTCCGCAATAATAGCGGTTGCCTTATAGCCCGGCGGCAAACAATCGGAGACATGCGAACTACGATAATGACGACGACTGCACAGCGACGACCAGGGTGAAGCGGCGAAGATAACTGGTATACTGTCTCAACCGCACTTGTCCAGAGCTGTCGAGTGGCTGGCTGAGGATTCTGCCAACGCCCGTCATTCCTTCATTTTTTTTAATTGAAATTAAAATAAAAGAAAGAGACGTAGTCACTTTATAATGGTGACTACTCCTTTTAGCATAGCATTTGCTATGTTCCATATATATTTGGCCCTATAGCGAATGGGCCCTATACAGCGTGCACTCAAATATAGCGTATAGCAGCTGCAACCGCATACTGAAACCCACACGATCTCGATAACGGGGACCTGAGAGCGGAAAAATTCTGTTGACGTTCATGAGCTGCTGTCTCGTCTGTCGGTTATCATCCTGCGATACATTTATGCCCGAGGAGCTGCTGCCATGTGGCGGAGCGTCCTTCGCAGTGCGGTTGTCTGCTCCGGGCTAAAGCGAAAAAAAAAAAAAAGCTGAACCTTGCAGTGTATGCTGCGCCGTTGGGACCCGTGCGGATTTCGCACTTCGTACAAAGCGAAATCCGGTGTCGCCGCACTTCCAGTGATCTTCTCTTAAATGCATGTGCTGCGGTCGGGACTCCGAAAAGACTTGGAATATCGCGATATTTCGTATAAAGCGATTTTGCTATAACGAGGATATGCTGCATCATTTAACTTTCTTCGTTGTTCTCCATTGTTCGAATACGGCGAAATGTGGGCCTTGTGGTGCGAGAACTATGTCACAGAAACTTGACAGATTGGTGCGTCGCAAGAGCTTTATTACTGAACTTGTCACACTCTGTACACAGGGCTCTGCGCAACGTTAGTCCTTGAAACTGAGAAATTAGCCGACAGGCGAAGCTCTGGGAGTCTTTTGATTCTTGTATCAATTAGCCAGAATGGAATGTTCCAGTTTCCGCCACAATTTCTCGCTAAGTTATTTGTAGTATTCATAAATAAAAACTATCGCGAAATACGCGCAAAATAGCGCGTACATTATTAGCTCGAAGTGGTAGGAATGTTGTTTTATACGGTTACATGAGGGCTCCGTTCTAGATGATTACGCGGTGGCAGGTTACCGGCATCTTATGAAATGGGACACGAAACACTGCTATCATAAACACCGTTTTAAGCTTGGGCGAATCACAGGATTATCCACGTAATCGAGCGGAGGATGAAATACTCTAGTTCCGCTTTCAGATCGTGTCCCTCGATTGTCCGTCACGTGGGCAAGAGGCACAGCGCTGCAGGTATACAGCGCTCGTAACAAGTATATACCGCTGTAAAGAAAAAAGCACATTTCTCATGGTGTTTCCTTTCTTTATTTAAAGAAAACTTTAACTCCCTCCTCCGCCTCCTTTTTTCCTGTGACTCGCGGTTCGATCGACGACGCTACAAGAAAGAAAGAAAGAAAGAAAGAAAGAAAGGCACAAGTGGCGTGGTGTGTGCGCGCGCTCGTTCGGCCTCCGCAACAGGAAAGAAAGCGGCGCGCGCGGGGTTCGCCTGTTTGTGTGCCGCGCCTCGCCGAGTCCGTGGCCCATTCCGCAGGCAACGACCCCCGCGGAGTCCTTGCAGCGGCTCTGCCGTTGACGCCGCCCTCCCCCGCCGGCTGTTTTGGCGACACGCGCGCGGCGTGGCCTCGCGCTCGCTCGCGGCGCCGGTTCTATAACCGGCTGACGAGTGTGTCCGTCAGCTTCGCCTGGATACAGCCGAGAGAGTGTTTCCGTAGAAGCTGCAGTGCGGTTTCTAGCACGGGGGCAAATCGCTTTGAAAACAGCACAGAAACAAACTCTGCCCCCCGGTTCATATAGGACGAAAAACACGTTTTGTTGTTGTACCGAATATAGATAGAATCAGTGACTGTCATGCCTTCAGTTATGTATATGATACATGCACTCAGTCCGCGGACCATAGCGTTGCTTGTGGGCTATATATGTATACCGCGCAACTAAACCGCTGCATGTAACCCATCTTAGAGACATAGGTAGCAACGGGATGCTTTAGTTAGTTTGTACTTGGCGCGCGCGTTATGGTGCGTGTTGTGTTGTGTTAGGTGCCTGTGACGCGCAATGTTTGTATCATCTCGCTTTCTCGTCATTCTCGTCCGGATAAGCATGCTAGGCGTTCCGCGAAACAAACCTCTCAAGGATTCATTAACTATACCTTGTCTCTTTCGCTGTATCTCTGGAGGAGGAGGAGGACATAAAGAGAGAAGGCAGGGATGTTAACCAGAAATGCGTCTGGTTGGCTACCCTACTCTGGGGAACGGGAAAGGGGAATAGAAAGATAAGAGAGAGAGAGGAGGAGGAGGAGGAAATCCGCGGTAAGCTCGCGCACGCACGTGGAGAGCATGAGCGAGACAAAAACGTTCACATAGGCCAGTCGCCCTCAAGAAAGACAAACGTACCTTCACAGCTTTGTCGGCCGACGAGCGATGGGGACGGTCTTCAAGTAGCACCTGCACAGACAACGGCCGATCGTCCAGTCGTCGCAATGCGATAGATAATGTTTGTCTTTCCGACTGAAATCGATGACAATGGCACAGTAAATGTTCGATGTTCTCTACGGTGCCGCAGATGTTCGCATGCAGCACTGTGGGTCATTCCAATCAAAGTCTGTGTACGCCTTTCGTGAAAGCCACTCCCAACCACAGCCGGTATAGAAGCGATACCTCACGTCGGTGAAACCCGAGTGGAGGTTGGAGTTGGAGTGTAGGTTTCACTTCGGACAACCTGGTGTGCTTTATATTGGGGGTGGTCCACTCTGTTAAAGAGAGCTTGCGTGCCAGGTGATGAAGCTGCCTTGCAGCGTCTGTCCTGGAAAGAGGAATGGGAAGGCTGTGTTGTTCTTGATGTGACTCTCGGGAAGCTTTGTCTGCTTGATCATTCCCACTGATCCCGCAATGGCCAGGTAGCAGCGTAAAATAACTTTGGGGCCTTTCTGTTTAACGTCGTGGTGAAGTTTGACGATTTCGTACGTTAGCTGTTCGTGAGCTCCACTTTGGAGAACTGACTGCTTGCTGTGTACAGCCGGTCTCGAGACGGAAAACACGGCTCATGTACCAGGACTCTCTATGTCAATAAATTGAAGCGCACTGCGCAGAGCCGTGAGTTTTGCAGGTATGGTTCTCTAAAGATGTCACAGGTTTTAGCTAAAACGTTCTATTCATCTGTTCCTGCAACGAAGGGCTCGTGCTGTGTCGGTAAATTTTCGCAGGTTGCACAGCCACTTCGCGGAGCAAAATGATCGCACTGTAAACCGGCATCACGTATATAACCCACGAGCTGCGAAAAACTCGTCTTATGGTCGTGCATTAGGACCCTTTTGTGCCCTTTCACTTGCTTACGGAGGTTAATTGCATTTTACTATCTTTCTGTACTTTACTTTTGCGTGGAGCTTCGCGAGCGTTCGTGATATTTGGGCGTCTACAGTGATTTTCACGCTTTTGGGGATTTTAGTTTTGCTTGCCGTGCCAAAAGAAGCACCCGGCGCTATTAAAGACACCTATACCTCCTTCAACATCACATAAAAAAAAAAAAAAACCTATTCCCCGCTCTCTACTGTGATGGAGATTTATTCTGATCGCACTGGAAAAGTTGGATGTCGCCGGCTTCTGCACAAGCAATACGTTGTCTAATGAGCAAAGGAGGATAATATGAGGTGACATAACGAACAAACAAACACACACACAAAAGCAAACAAACGGTGCGGCAATAAAGCACATTTCGTAAACTTGCTTAAATAACTACACAGCCAATATAGAAAAGAAAACAGCACACTAATCAATTTATAACCCACGCAGAATGCTGAGAGAGAGAGAGAGAGAGAGAGAGAGAGAGAGAGAGAGAGAGAGAGAGAGAGAGAGAGAGAGAGAGAGAGAGAGAGAGAGAGAGAGAGAGAGAAATATAGGCAGGCAGGAATGTTAACCAGTCAAGAGTCTGGTTTGCTACCCTACGCTAATAACAATAGCACTCATGGGTATGCAAAGCGTTAATAGAGGTGCAATGTCACTTTCAGCAAAGAAAGTTATTAAAGCGTCCGCAGCTGATCGCTGTAAGAATTTGTTATTCCAATGGCTCAGGAAACATTGCACAAACTTTTTTGAGGTTCTCACCGAAGCGAGTGGTTTTTCTACAAGCTGCCAAATCCGATTGTTTCGTTGTCTGACGAAGGAGATTTTACAAAGCACGAAGCACGTTCCACTTAACGGAAATGGGAAATGTTGAAAACAGTATGACTTGTCCTTGAGTCCAATGTCAACGTTTCTTTTTTTCCTTGTTAACCTTCATTCCTACTTACTTTTATGCTTTTGATCCATGTTGACCTTGCGACTGTCATGTATATACCGAGGCCTTTCGTTTTATTTCATTCTTTTGTGTTCAGTTTTACGTGTTCGCCCTCCCATTAGTAACGGTCTGTTTATTAGAAATGCACTTGAAGTAAAATGTTAGGCCGCTTTCACAACCGGTGTGAAGTATTGTCAACATTATGACCACTGAGTTCGATCAAATCAAATACATGTGTTGAAAGAACAAGCCGATCGATGTAGGTTCAGGAAAATACATGGCTTATGTCGTCGTCGTATGGAAACCGCGTTGGGGACGGACCATGGCTTCAAGAAGCCCACTGAATGAGGTTGCAAGCAGGTGCAGTTTCAAGCCGGAGGCTCCACGCTTCTTTTTTTGCCTACACAGCGTAGTGGTACTGATGTCACGATATGTTTCGCTTGCAAACGCGGAGGAGGTCAAAAAAGAAAGAGCTGGATATGGTGCCTCTTAGCTTTTATGATCTGTTGTGGACGTCTCTGACAATCTCGTAATGGCTTGAACCACAGGTGGTTCAAGTTTCCCGAGTCCCCCACCACGGCATAATGAGATCGTGGTTTTGGCACGCAAAACCCCATAATTTAATTTTCTTTTTGTCGCCACAATGATCTCTGGGTGGCTGTAATTTTGCATCAGGTCCCCGCATGCGCACTGCAGAAGCTTACGTGCTTACCTTTGTACTCGCGCGCAACAGCCCAGAGACGACATATAATGGTAGCAAGAGGCGAAAGAGAGAATGACCTGCCGTGGTGACTGCTAAGCGTGAGGTCGCGGGATCGAATTCCTTCCGCGGCGGCCGCATTACGACGGGGGCGAAACGCAAGAGTTCGCGTGTTCCGCTCTTTCGGGGCACGTTAAAGAATGCGAGGTGGTCAAAATTTATCCGGAGTCTCCGGCCTCGCGATCAGATTGTGGTTTTGGCACGTACAGAACCCCAGAATTAACCTCCTTCTTTTTTTTTTTTTTTGACGTACAGGGTGCACGGTTCGTTCGTCGCTTCTGCACTCGATTGCGCGACGTACGCACCGTCGCCGCCGTCTCCGCCTTCGCTGCCTGGCAGCCGTGTCATTGCCATTGCGCGGGAGAGCGAGACAGCCCCGCTAGGGGGGCAGAGTCACGTAAGCCCGCACGCAGTCGCGCCTGTCGCGCCGACCCCGATCAAACTGCGCGTATCGCGCGCGCGCGGGTGGGTCATTGAGGACGCGTCGGCAGCACCGGCGGTGCTCGACCCCTACGTACCACGTGGGTCGCTCCGATATGCCTGCACGCGCGACAACCGACGTTGCTGTGCCGCGGCACGCTGGTGTTGCGCAGCCGGTGATGCACGCCGAAGAAAAAAAAAAAAAACAAGAACAAAAAAACCAAACCTGCGGTAACCTTTTTGGTGTAGTTTGAAGCGTGGTGTGGTAACGTTAGCACGTCGAACACTTGAATTTGCGCGTCACGCGTTACAACCGGTCGTTTGGCGCGCTCTCTTTCACTTAGACTGCCGCTGTTCCCTGCAAGCCACAAGTGTGCCGCTCGCGTGGAGTATAAGCTTGGTCGCGCGCGATACATGTGACAAGAGGTTGCACACTATACACGATGGCGTATGAGGGCCGTTGAAGGTACTTGATAAGGTGGGGCCAATCGGCGAATGAATCGGCCGTTACTATTGGCGTCACGCCTGCAGCGGTAGTCATCCGATAGATAGGTAAGCGCCGTCGTTACCGCAGCCAGACGCCAAGTTGGCGTCCTTGACGCCAACTTTAGTAACTAGGGGCCCTATAACGTATTACTATTCCAATGCGTTTTTATTCCAATCTCCTGACGTCAAATTTGCGTAATCGCCGACGCAAGCACCGGGCGGTGACCCACAGGGTTGTCTGGACAGACCAATCAAACGGTGTCCTTGTTTATAGGAGGTCACTTTTGTTTGCTTTAAAAACGAATAACATTGCCTACAGTGAGCGGCTTGTCTCATCTAATTGGCTGACAAGAGGCGAGGAGCACGCTCAACTGGAGAGGTATTCGATGGGGCCGAGACAGTGCACTGAAACTCGATAACCGGAGGAAAAGGGTGGGGCCAGCGTCAGCGATTGGTCCGCTTTCCCTTACTTGGCTTGAGGTGGCTGGTCGAAAAACGGGGCGGCATGCAACGAAAGGTTAACAATGCCGCTAAAACGGATCGTCAGCAAAGAAGAGTTTGCAGAGCGAGGTCATAAACGTGCCGAAAGTGCTTGAAAACGTTACACGGCCATCAAAAAGGTCGATTGTGCGCAAATAAACGCATGCTCTCCGGCAGGTGCTAGTAGCCAGTGCCTGATCGATCGGCGGCAGCCATCTTTTATTCCTTTCGGAACGGGGCAGCCTGTGGCTACTCACAAAAAAAAATCAGTTTTGTCCGGCATATTAATGTACCTTTAACGCGTACACGTCACTTTGACGCGGGGAGTTCTTGCGGTCTTGTGACGTCGCGTGACAGGCAGGTGAAGTGGATGCAGCCCGAAAACTTTTGACCAATAGCCGAGAGTTAATTGCTTAAAGGCGTCGAACCAGAAATAACTTTTTCTTTTTTCTTCAGTCCAATGATGCATAATCAGTGTGCACACGTCCTATCAGATGGGGAGCTATCGCGTTTTTCGTGACGTCGCGTGACAGACCGGCGAAGTGGGGGTGGTGCAATAAAGCTTTTGACCAATCGCGGAGGGCTGATTACAGAATTGGAATAGAAAAGTTTGGAATAGCTTTACGTTATAGCGCCCTAGGTGTACGCCACTTAGAATGTGCCGTTCTGCAATGACGAAGAAAGACCCCTAAGGTTTATCGGATGCTGAGCGGAATTGAATCCTCGTCACAAGCATTCCGCAAGGAGAGCAACCCGACGCTTTAGCAGGCTTCGCCACAAATGTATATGCCGCTTTTCGATGAATTTCTCTCACGCCAAAGCTTAAGCGAGCTGTGCCATTAATGCGCTGGGTATGCGCCGCTCTTCAGTGAACCTCTCGCCAACTTGGGGTGACTGAATCTGTGCTACTGAGTGTGCGGCAAGCGAGCGAACAATTCTCAGCTTTCGCACGCACCGGCGCGCCATGCATTTCGGAGGCCACGCGCAGGCTTCGCGACGGCGGCGCTAGATGTCGCCAATTGTTCTCAAGGAAGCGCGAAAGAGGAATTGTCGTCATGCTCATGTGTCATCTTGGCAATCGAGTGCCACACCAAAGTGAGCCAGTACGGGACACAATATATATAGCATACAGTCGAAGAAACGAGTCTCAGATGGTTCCCACAGATATTAAGTAAACGTGGTTCGTGTTGTGTCGCTGAGCGCTATAATGGCGGAAAGTAACGTCGCGTACAAGACAGACGCTATCGTTTCTTTCCGCCATTAACCTGCTCCACGACACAACGCGATGCACCAACTGGCCCAACATCCAACGATTCTGAAATAAACGTGACTACAGCAATAAGGTGTGTTGCTACATTGCTTGAATGCTAATCCCATTGCCGTGGACGGCCATCGAGAGTTGGGTGCTGCGGTAAGTTTTGTCTTATGTCGAAAGCGTACACTGCTTTGGAGTGTGATCCCCCATCAACACGAAAGAGCACGATTTGCTTCCTGCAAAGCAAGTGTCGCATGTCTGAACCCCCCCCTCCCTTAATTTCAATAGTCATGGAGAGAGAGCGAGAGAGAGAGAGAAGGGAAGAAGGAAAGGCAGGGAGGTTAGCCAGACTGAGTCCAGTTTGCTAACCTACACGTGGGGAGGGGAATGCGGAGTGAAAGAAAGAAAGAAAGAAAGAGAGAGAGAGAGAGAGAGAGAGAGAGAGAGAGAGAGAGAGAGAGAGAGAGAGAGAGAGAGAGAGAGAGAGAGAGAGAGAGAGAGCATGAGTCTATAGCGCACTTGCACATGTACTAAGCTAGGTGCAGCATGTCTACAGTCGGGCACTCAAGTCTGTTGCCTTCAGGTAGTGAAGAAGCGCTCGAACTGCTTTCTGGGCTAATGAACTGTGAGGCCAGGCTCCCAAGATCTCTGCTTCTGTGAATGGCCTGTCATCCAGTCTATTCAAGGCGCACTGGAGAGTCTGACGTTGGTTGTTAAAGCGAGAACAGTGGCACAGAAGCTGACTGATGGTCTCTTAACACTTGCACTTAGCGCACATTGGTGAGTCCGCCATTCCAATACGATAGCTGCAGGAGTTGGTGAATGCTACTGCTACCCACAGCCGACACCGCAGTGTTGCGTCACGTTGTGAAAGGTTTGCTTGTAATTTAAGTTGTAGTGACGGGTCGAGGCTATATAAACGACACTTACAGTTCTGCGGTGTATGCCAGTAACTTAACGTGATGGTACGAGCGAGACAGCGAAGCTCTCTTGCAGCGTCTACTCTCGATAAAGGTATAAGGAGTGTCATCCTCCGGTGCGCCATCCTGGGAACGTCGGGCAGCGTCATCGGCGAGGTGATTACCAACGATGCCACAATGTCCCGGCAGCCAGTAATGATAATGATGACCATATACAAGGGAGTCATCACACAGCATCCCACTTGTTGGAATAAAATTTGATTTAAGTCAAGCAGAAGACCGAAGAGGAAGAGGAGATTGGGAAAGGGACGCTTTGTCGGTGATAGCTGCTACACCTTCAGAGAGAGTGAGAGAGAGGGATATAGAGGAAGGCAGGGATGTTAACCAGCTACACCTCCAGGACAACAAGCCCTGCCGTGTACTTTCTGTTGTGAAAGCACCGAAACCTGCAGAACGCGTTCGCCCGTGATCTGTGTACCATTTTTCTGAGAACTCCAACAGTGTCGCTGCAAACTTCTGCAAGCGTGATTTAGAAGAGCATGGCGATATGACTGCGTATGCCCAAGATGCAAATTCGTAGCAGCATTTTTAGGCTAAATCCTTATATGATCCCACGAACCGGAAAATCGGGCGAGCGTCAGGCGTTAACATCGCGTGGCAAGAAAAACGACGTGACCGATGATGACGTCACGTGCCCGGCGCTGGACCTGCAGCGGCTCGATCTGCGAAATCCCACGGTGAACAACCACGGCGTCGAACGGACCTCTACTGGCCCACTACTGAAACTGAAATAAGGTGGATTAAGGTGGACTAAAGTGGATTACAGTGAATGGAGTGAGGCCATCGCTGAGGAGCTGTTTTCACAGTGTTCGAGCTGGACGCCGAAGATGAGTTGATAATTCTTCGTTTGGCCTTGCGGTACTGGACAAGTCGAAAGCTGTCTTCCGAGGACTCGTCACCTGATGCGCAGTACAGCTCTGTGTCCTCGCTACCACTCGACGTATTTCCTCGCTTCCTCGAACCGAAGTCCGCGGGTGAACGGGAACCGGGAGGATCCTCGGGGTGTTGTACATCCATCACCGCGATGGAGGGGGCGGTAGACCCCACAGGTGCAGTAAGAAGTCCAGAAAAACACAGAGACGGGCGAGATGTGTTCCGCAAGAGAAGCACTTCGTCTATCTATCTATCTATCTATCTATCTAGCTATCTATCCATGCGATCCTTCTTTGTAAGCACCGAGGAAGGCCATACTTCCCTACATTATAGCTACCGCGGCGTCCCCCAGGGTGGTGTTCTTAGCCCCGTGTTATTTAATCTAACACTAATTGCTCTACTTGAGCACGTGCCAACCACAGTCAGGCTATCAATGTACGCAGATGACATCTGCATATGGACATCTGCAGTAACACGCCTACAGCTGCGAGCGAGAATTCAGAAAGCCGCGACAAAAACTGCTATCTACCTCCGTAATCGAGGCCTGGAAATTTCCTCCGAGAAATGCGCACTAGTGCCATTTACGCGCAAACCCATGGCAAACTACAGTGTAACGATAAATGGCCAAATAATACGACGGGTCCGATCGTACAAGTTTCTAGGTGTCATAATCGACAGGGACTTGTCATGGAGCCCACACATATCTTACGTGAAAAAACGGTTGACAGGCATCTGCCACCTGTTCAAGTTTTTCGCTGGCAAGACCTGGGGAATGTCGCCTAGTGCCATGTTACAACTGTACAGGGTGCTTTTTCTGGGATTTCTGCGATACAGCTTGCCAGCAATAAACAACACAGGCAAAACGAATCTACGCACAATACAAAGTCTTCAGGGTCAAGTGCTCCGGATCTGTCTAGGCCTGCCTCAGAGTGCTTCAACAGTGGCTACGATAGCAATCGCTAGAGACCACCTTGTCAAGACCCACATTGAAATTGAAGTACTCAGGACCCATATAAGGCATCTAGCCAGGACTCCTCGTCACCATTTAGCCTCTCTACCAGCGGACAGGCCACACACATCTTTCAGCCAAATGATAACTGCATATGATGAATCATTGCCAGCTTGTTTCACTCCGGCTGCGAGACCTTCGATCCCTCCATGGTGCCTCGCTCAGCCAAAAATCAACCTCGCAATACCTGGCATCTCGAAAAAAGCTGATCTGTCATCACCAGCCCTTAGACAGCTCACGCTACTATATTTGTACGAGAACTACCGTGACTCTACTCATATTTACACTGATGGATCTGTCCTTCCAAGCAGCTCCGCGGCGGCAATCGTCATACCAGCGAAAGCTACAACAATCAAGTTTAAGACGACCCACGCGACAACGTCGACGGCAGCAGAGCTCGCAGCGCTCTTTACTGCTCTTCATCACATTGGTGATGAACCGCCACACAAATGGACAATATTCTGCGATTCGAAGGCGGCACTGCAGTCTCTACTGTCACCTTTACGACGCGGACCGCACGAACAACTAATATTCCATATTACAGAGACATTACACCATATAAGTGATGCAGGCCACGAAATAACCTTTCAGTGGCTTCCAAGTCACTGTGGGATTATCGGCAATGAACGGGCGGATCACGCTGCCCGCTCAGCCCATACTGAGGAGCACCACGTCCCAATTCCTCTTTCTAGAACTGACGCGGCACGGAAGCTCCGCCTACTTGCTCGGCAGTGCACCGCGTCGCAATGGAATGAGCCACATTTAAGAAATCCGCGACTGTACTCACTTGATCCAACATTAAGTCTTCGAGCGCCATCACAGCTTCGCCGTAGAGACGCCACACTTTTATATCGACTTTGGTTGGGCGTTGCCTTTACTAAAGCCTATGCCTTCCGCATAGGGATGACCGACACCCCAACCTGTGACCACTGCGGCCATGAAGAATCAATTGGCCATATTTTGTGCGCCTGCCCGCAGTACAGTCCACAGAGGGCATGCCTTAGCCACGAACTTGACCAACTGGACGACCAACCGCTATCCGAAAAAAGAATTCTGCAACATCGAAAGGACCTACCGTCACAGAAGAAGGCCGTGCAAGCGCTTTTGCGCTTCTTGCGATCTACCGGCCTGTGTGAACGACTTTAACTGGAACGCCTTTTGTGCGTGTGTCTCCATGTGTGCGCGTGCGTTTTTTTTTTTTGCGTTTTCCTCTCTGTCATCTTTCTAACCCCTATCCCCCATCCCCAGTGTAGGGTAGCAAACCGGAGACTCGTATCTGGTTAACCTCCCTGCCTTTCCTCTTCATTCTCTCTCTCTCTCTACAGTGAATTGACGTTGGTATAAATTTGAGCAAGGTGGATTAGAGTGGACATCTAATTTAAAGCGATAGCATGAAGTAGTAAAGGCAAGGCGCAGAAGACCAGGACTCAAGAAGAAGAACACAAGCGACAGGACCGGCGCTTCCTGTCGTTTGTGTTCTTCTTCTTGAGTCCTGGTCTTCTACGCCTTTCCTTTACTACTTCAAGCATGAACCAACTAGCCCAAGCAAGAGTTTTACTTAAAGCGATAGCTTCGACAGGTAATGATGCTTTCGCATTCAAATCGCGTAAGAATACGTAAGGGACTGTCAATTTTGCCTTCACAGCTTTTTCGCGCTACAGTATATGTAGTTATCTTGTCAGCGTCATTTGCATTTTCTTCTTTTGTAAACTCCAGCACTTTAGGTAGTTCTGGGCAGCAGCTTTGCCCGGCTGCCTACGAATATACAGTATCACTCGGCGAAAACACAGAGCGCGAACGTGTCTGTGTTTGCGCTTGACTATTTGTTTTGCTGGACCTATATCTAAGTATCATTCCGCGTCTGTTCTTGCGGTCGTTCTAATGTTTGTTTCTTTATAGCGATTCACCGATGCCTACTGCCATGAGGTGGCCTTTTCTTATAACGTGTGGCATTCTTGCACACATGAGTACTGCTTTGAGGCATATGTTGAACGGGAAATGCACCATCAACAACGCTTAGATAGACTACATGAAGAACATGTTTGGCAGATAAAAAAAAAAGGCGAGCTGATTTGGCAGTCTGCTTATCGTTGAGATACTGCGAAATGCCACAGATAAAGTTTTATCGCTGGCGCTGTGTTGTTCGCCGGTACTTTCAAAGGTCAGCTCGCGCGGCCGTGGACCTGGGGCGGCTTGCACGAACATTTACTAGCGCAAATAATAACGAATTAAAAGAAAGTATGGGGTTTAACATGCCGAAACCACTTTCTGATTATGAGGCGCGCCGTAGTGGAGGACTCTGGAAATTTTGACCACGTGGCGTTCTTTAACGTGCACCTAAATCTAAGTACTCGAGTGTAACGAATTTAAGAACGCGTTCTTATGTGTTCAATACACAAAGCCTAGTCCGCACTAGGACGCGTTCTTGAAATCGTTCTTGTTTTCGTTATTAACTGTTCGTTGCAAGTCGACGCTTGCACAGACAGGTCGCAATTCTGTGGCCGTATGCTTTCGGCGGACCTAAACGGATCCTAAAGCAAAAGACTAAACCAGTTTATAGACGGATAAAGCGTTATTTGAAAACACTGCTATCGTTAATTTCGAAATAATAGGTTGATTATTAGAAAGAGGGAATGAAGGCCATAGTTTCTTGCATACTGAAAATATTTTGCGCAAGAAAACAACGCACACAAGAGAGATATCGACGAAACCATGTGCTACCCCCCCGTAGCGTGCTGGTGCACTCGAAGCGTCAGGCATGAAATGGCGTCATTGTGCGCAGTTTTAGATCACCACACCTTTCCAGCTTCAGCGTTCCGTTGTCGTCACAGTTCTTAGGCACTAATGTTAACGTTAGATTAACGATATTCAAAGCATTATGCAATAGGGACAGATGCAAAGTTCAGCAGTCATGCCTGCATGCCCACTATTTGGGATATACGCTACAGTGCAGCGGTCTATCTTGGTTCTTATTTGCATCACGCCTGGCAGTGGTCCCTGTGATGGCGATAGATAGATAGATAGATAGATAGATAGATAGATAGATAGATAGATAGATAGATAGATAGATAGATAGATAGATAGATAGATAGATAGAGCAAGGACAGGAAAGGCAGGGAGGAAACCAAACGAGCATCCGGTTTGCTACCCTACACTGGGGGTGGAGGAAGGGGAATAGAAAGAGAGAAAAACGGAGAGAGTAAGCAGTGAGTGCGTGTGGGAGCATGCGCAGGGACACTATAAACGGTCTGTTAAGCCGATGTACTTCAAGTAGTGTACTAGTGCACGATGGTGAACATGGCAGCTTTTCTATAGGATGTGCCATTCAAGGAAAACATTGGCGGTGCGAATGTGTGTACTCGGGTTTTTCTTTTTTTTGTGTGTGTTAGCCTTGGTAGCTGAGACAGCTATAGCGTTCCGCTGCTGACCACGAAGTGGTGTGTTCGACTTCCAGCAGTAGTGGCTGTATACTAACTTGGGCAGAATGAGAAAAAAGTTCGTACGAAGGTGCTCGCTACGTTAAAATCTCCAGCTAGACGAAATTAGCTAGTTATTTAAAGAAAGAACAGGGCGCTTGCTTGGCTTGTTGTCCAATCTTGTCACATCTTTGGCAGCTTTACCGGTTAAACAAAACAATTAAAGCCTGCCGAATTTATTTTTCCGACTTCGCGATTTTAATCGAAGAAATGGTTTCTTCAACCACCGGATGCACGAATAACCGAGTTACTCGAATGTATCGGGCCGTTTTTTGTGGAAGCGTTGAAATGCCAGCGGAGAGGACTGTGGAAGATCGATTATGTTTGCAACGTGCTGTAGGCCTTGTGAACTAAGTAAAGAAACGGTCTGATTACTTCATCAAAACATTTCAGTCGTACTTTAAAGTCTCGCCACAAAAGTGGTATGTAAGTGTTGTAAGGGACCCTTCAGGTAGCATGCGGGGTACATCCGCTACATTAGCGAAGAAAATCTGGGTGAATAGATGTGTGTATGTATTGTGATCAGATTAAGTAATTGTGACTTGATTGAAAAAGAGATGTACGGTTGGTCTGTAGACTAACTGTATCACTCACTTTTACTTGATCTGTGCATGTTTCTTCATTCCTGTTCCAGTTTGTTGAATGAACGCGCCATTTTCATGATGCGTGCCTGTCATTTGGTCACGTGATTCTATTTCAACAGTAACGCTAAAGCCAGGGTACATAATCGCCGAAAAACGAAAGACAACCGAAAACGTGTTTACCTGTACGACATTCAGTGATAAGAAACCGAAAACATGCGTTCAAAGTAAAAATTAAAAAAACCGGGAAAGGTACACCGCTTTCAAGAAAAGTCAAACCCAAAAACGCTGAACTGTAATCATATCGTATCACAAGTGATGACGTGTCGTCCTCTGCATGGCAGAGAATGCTTTGCGCTCTCTATACTTTCATAGTATATATATATATATATATATATATATATATAGATATATATATATATATATATATATATATATATATATATATATATATATATATATATATATATATCCTCCACTGGCTCCGCCACCGATCTATAAATTGTTCAGGAGCAAAGATAGGAGCAGTAGCTTCCCCTTCTTTCTCTTAGCGAATAGAAGTCGCGTAACTCTCGTACCCAGAGTGCGAAACGCACCATTCTAACCTTAGCTTCACGCTTGTTGTTTACAACAGGACGAGAACGTAACAGGAATCCTAGCTATACGCTCAAAACCGCGCGGCGCAGAGGCAACCAAGCGCATACAGCTTTCCCGGTCCCGCATGCAAGGTTTCCTTTCTGGGGCCGCGTCATGCACGTGCAGAGATGCACAGGAGGGCCCCCTTTATTATAGGCAAGCCTGCCTTCCATTAGAAGTCATCCGGCGTGGCGTGATCCCGACGCGCATGCGCAAAAGCCACTTCCGACACGCGTACGCATCGCGCTGCTGCTGCATTTCACGCGCGCTTCGTTCTTTTTCCTCGTTTCTATATACATTGGCTGCGCGGGGCCTTCTTGGCCCATCACGAGTCGTTGTCGTCGCCGCTCGAGGGTCAAGACGCGGGTCACGCAACCCCCTCCCCCTCTCGAGCCGGGGCGCAGGAGGACAAGGAGGAGAGACCACCCGTGCTCCTTCGAGTCCCGTTATATGTATGCATGAGGAGACCAGCTGCGTCAGCCTCGCGAAGTGCCTCTTTATGACAACTCTTGCGGCTGTATATAGACGACGACTTTACATTCGATTCACGGGCGCCGCCATCTTTGGCTGTTACGCAAACAATATCTAAGTTTTATGCGAAGTGAAGTCACGCACATTGGTCAGCGAACGCCTGTACGCAATTATGCAGTTATTTTCGTGTTTGCGAATCGGCTGTACTAACGCGTACATTTCGTTAAAGATGAAAAGCAGCAGCGTTAACAGCCCAATTAAGGTGGCGGCGCCTAAACGCTACCGTAAGATAGCATATAGACCACGCAACGTTATGCACCTCAACACAAATCAATTTGTCCTTCTTTTTTATTTTATTTCTACATCATGCCCGAACGCCTGATGATCGCATTGATGCGGAATGCAAAACAGGCGTAACGATTCCCGTGCGACCGCATAAACAAGGAAACGCGCGGAGCGGAAGGGTTAATGAACGAAATGTCACGTGGCACTGCGATTATTTATCGCAGAAACAAGAAATCAGTGAACGAAAGGTTTTCTTTAATAGTTTACAAGGCGAATAAATACAAACTGTAAATGCAACAGCGTCTGTGTTGTGTTCTTTCTTCTGTCCTCGTATTTCGCGCTGTGCAGACGTGTGGATATTGCATCACCAACTGGACCAAGCGTCAACTTTATCCAGATGTAACTGAGGCAGCCGGTCGCAGCCCTGGGCTCAGATTTGGCATCAATCAACATTTGGGATATGGAAAAAACGTTAAATCTTTTGACAATCATCTTTTGACAATCATTTTTTGACAACAGTGGTTAATGTGTGTCTTTAATGTCATGTATATGTGTATGCTTGTTATTCTTGTAACCTAATAACCTTTCTTTTTCCTTCTTTATATTCTTCGTGATCTACGTAGTTGCTCTGTTGGCATTTTAATTGCCATTTTGTTATACACTTTTGACAGTGCTTTGTATGTCCACCCGATTTTGGTATAGCCGGCGCCCTCTTTGTTCAAACTTTTAGTTTTTCCCATTTAATAAGGAACAGGAAAAGAAACGTCGTGTAACTCGTGCAGTCGGTGCGATTGAACAACTCTCGTCCCCAATCCAAAACATAAGCGCACTTCGCTAAAAGGATTTGAAAACAAGTGCGAGATTAAAGCGTAATGAGGAAACATTTCACACTTGGTGAAATATTTGCGCATAGTGCTCTTATGTTTGGGAACACGCAGTGCGATCGTTGGGGCAGCACCTTGAGCTTTTCGCAATGTTCCGCGCTATATATATATAGTGACGTTATCTGCCGACACGCGGCCTTTGCGCATTCAGCGCAGTGCGGTATTAGTGCGAAAAGGCGAACTGGTGCATGGACTTGTCCTAATTGATGATGTCACGCTCCTGGAAGTGTTTTTCGGACTCTCGAGGAAGGCGACCTCGTTGAATGCTCCACACGAGGGCAACGTGCCCTCAAAGAGGCAATTAAAGGGGGTAGGCGTGCGGGGTAACACGCTTTACGAGTACGATGGTCTCAAGGGCTCGAAAGAGCCCCTTCTTTATGATGTCTGTAAATAGAACAAGTTATACGGATGTCGCACGTTTCTCTATATCCCGCTACGCTCCCCTCCTAGTTACTTCCCTCCCCCTCGATGTAGTCTGTCTGAATGTAAGCCCACTCAGCGTCCCCTCTTTTTCGTTCTTTTGATCCTTTAATTAAGAGGAAGCTTTAGCTCGGGTGCTCCTATCTAAATGCATGTAAAAGGAGAAACCGTTATTCTCGGCAACCACTGCACCAAACTTCAGGAGGTTTGTTGCGTTTAAAACACCAGCTTAAAATCTAGTGTCTGTTGGTTTCAAATATATGATTTAGGTCGTCATTTCTTATTAAAAAGTGACAAAGATAAAAAAAATTTCAGAAATCGAAACTATCAAGCTTACAACTTTGTAACCCAGCAATGAAAAACGATATCACGATTCTGTGAATTGCATCTAATCGTACATCTAAAGCGCACAAAAGTGATGTGTTACACATGAATGTAAATAAATTTAGTAATAAGAAAATACAGCTTTGCAGAACCATTGTACACAACGTAACAAATTAACGTAAGATCTAAAGCGACATATCGAATTTGTCCGCTTTTAGTGATCTAAGGAGGGCCGTTTACAGAACCACGATATCTGTTCTTGATGCAGAGCTATTATTTTGTAAACTTCGTGCTTCTACTTTATTCAAACTTTCAAATATTTGAAAATATTTTTAACAAAACTCAGGCCTTGAATTGAAATTCCGCTTCCGACAGTCACTAGAATTTAGCTTTGTCTCTTAAATGCAACAAATTTCGTTAAAATCGGTCCAGGGGTTATCTCAGAAAAAACATTTTTGCGTTTTACATATATTTGAATAGGCCGCGTCGGAGTTCGGGCCCGAGCTAAAGCTTCCTCTTAACTTCCCCTTGTGAGTATAGGGTAGCTTACCTGACGTCCTTCTGGTTGACGTCTCGGGGTTATCGTTTTGGTTTCCGCTACGCCCTCACCGTCAGGGCATCGAACTATCGGGTAACTCAGCCGCAAGAAGCGTGGGCGGCCGATGTCAACTGCGAACCCATATTTTCTAAATTTAGGACTGCTCCTGGCTCTTGGCTGTCGCTCACAGAGAGAGCCGGCATCCACCATGGTGCCAGCAGCGCACAGAATGCAGAGAGGACTGCTGGGGTGATCGATATGACAGGCGTCCCTTTTAGGGGTGAGAACCTTACAGGGTGGTGTGCACCACATCTCAGTGACCGCGGCCGCAGAGGTCCGATCTAATCTTCGCTCCAAGGGATCTTACCTATCGCTGAGGTTTGCGTGCAAGAAGGCATGTTTGCAAAACTACAAGACAGTACTTTTCGTAAACTTTAGTTGATCGAAAGTACAAACACGGGTCGTAGTACTGTGAGCTAAAGAAAAAGCTGGCTCGAGCAATATTTCGCCCCAGAAGGTTATACACAAATGAGACGAACAAGTGGCCATGATAGGACATGTATGGTTGAAGACCTGCTTGTTCATACGGGTTCTTAAATATGGCATCTATGGTCATTAGAATACCAACAAGAAGACCGCTTTAGTGTGCATGCAGTCAAACAAAAGAGCGTTAAGGAGCACGCCTGGAGTCCATACATTCGGACCCTTTCCCAGATTGCGCAGATTGCACACTTTCAACGTCAGCAGCATCGGGCTACTCTATCTGACTGTGTGAGGCAGCGGTCAGTAGTAGCCGCATCACCGAGCTCAATATACCGTGGTCATCTGACTTATAAAGCGTGGCCGGTCGAAACAGGCTATCCAATCTGACCCGTGTCAGATCCTATAGCCCGATGTTGGGCCGACCGCCTTTCACGAGTTGCGAAGCGTGATTGAAAGGGACGTCGCTTCGGTGGGTCACCGTCGTGCACAGCCACTAGGAGGAGGGAAGGAAGCATGCGGGGGGGGGTGGGGGTGGGAGAAGGCCTCGATTATTTCGGCGCTTATCGCGCTTCCTTTGTTCTGCCGCGCATTTTGCCACCGCTCAGTTGTTTTCCAGTTTACGCTATAGCTGGAGGCGCGGTCTATCGTGCGGCGACCGCTTGGTGCACGCATACTTCGTGCACGTTCTGTATGCACTGTGACGGCTTGCCTACACCCCCCCCCCCTCCTCCCCGGACCTCGATTTGGGGAGGGGATCGGGGGTCAGTGCCGTGAGTGCCTATTTATAGGGAAAACAAAAGACCGCACGACGAGCGTGCTAGATGCGTTGCGAATCTATTGCGGCCCGCAATGAGGGTAGTCCTTGCTGCGGCGGGGAAAAAAAAAAAGAACGAAAGAAAGAAAGAAAACGCGAGAAGGGGTTTGCGTGGAGGGCTACAAAGCGAACGTCAATCCTGCCGGTTCATCTATGGCGGAGTTTTCGTACAGCACCGCGCCCACATGCGTTATATTCCCGCTTACATGCGTCCCGCTAATAATAACGACGTGCGCGGCGAGGGCGGCGGAGCGTGTCGAGATAGGAATAACACTCTGCCCCGGCTCGTAAAAGGGAGCAATGAAGTTTTTGACGCGAAGCGCACGCGAAGGCGCCCGGCGCGTGTGTACAGGCGCAAATGTGTACGGCCTGCCAAACACTTGACCCGAACGAACGCACCAGGAACCTTTCTTTTGCACGGGCCGGCCCACCGCTCCAGATACGAGCGGCGGAAAAGCGAACGCTCATGGCGATTTGCGCTGGAAAGCTTTTAGCCTATCGAGATAGGCAGCGTTCGCGAGGATACGCATGCAGTCGCCGGCATTTCTGTCAGCACTGTGATTGTGGGAGGCACGGAAACGGGCGATGAAATCGGCTTGGTTTGAAAATGCCTGGAAAGGCGCACCTGAATGAGCTTGACACGAAGCGCGGACCCTCGTCTTCGCGTGTACTATGGAGACCAGAGAAGGAGGCGGACCCTACGATGCGTAGAACTTAGCACAGGGCTGCCTGTGCGTTCTGCTCAACGAAGACACTTGTAAACTTCCCGAGAGACGTTGGTCACAATGAGATACATTAACTAGCTTGTATGTTGCTTGCTCTTGTGCGTTTTGTATATACTGTGTGTCGGTGACGTGAACTGTCTGCCGTTGCATGTCTCGTAATCCCTTCCCGTCTATAGTAGTACGCTAGGTGTGCCGCCGAGCAAGGCTCATCAGGGTTCACGAAAAAACCTTTCTCTCTCTCTGTGTTCTGTTAGTGTCGTTAGCATTTTGGATAGGTTTACGCTAACGTAGTTTCTGTTTGACAGCTGTTTGTTCTCGTCCATTGGTGACGCTGTGCGAGCGACTGCTTTTATGTGTCCTGGAGTGCTTTGGATGCTCAGCGATCACTGCAATGCCTGACCACTGTACTCTCCCTGTCCTGCTCAGGACTGATGAAGGCGCCGCTTACAGCTTGGTGAACGGCGCGCTTTCGACCTCTGCATTTGAGATGGAAGTGCCAGCTGAACTCTGTTGCGCTTGTACTTCCGAGCTGCCGCCTCTTACCCTTTATGCTTCTGTGTAACCTACTGTACACTTTATTCAACGTAAAAAGAAGTGGCGACATAAGCGCGAGCTGCGGTCAGGCTTTGTTTTGGCTTTTCTTTTTGTACCACCACCACATTGCTGAGCACTACGATGGGGTACCTGTTGAGTTGACGTGTCTTGTAAGTGCAGCGACTGTTGATTGCCTCCATGTGAGACACGGAGCTCTTCGACACTTGGGGAGGGGGGGGGGGTATTCTGTAAGAGTACACCTAGTGGACTGTCCATTTCGACTACTGCTGATTGGCTATGGCCGCTCGTCTCCTCCTCGCTCGTACAGCTGCATCCAATCAGCAGCGGCCAAAATGGACAGTCCACTAGGTGGACTCTTACTGAATACACCCGGGGTGACACACCCCTGATCTCAGATCACAGGAGGCTCAGGTGGAACAATTGCTGGCTATGTATGCCAGGTTAACCCCGTGCGACATGTTGTCCGGTCGGTTTGTTTTATTTCAAAGCTAAGTGCAGCTCCGGAACCGTGCAACCCTAAAAAAACTGACTACAAGAAGCGGCCGCCTTCAGCGCTTCAGCGGCGACGTTGAAAGAAGCGGCGCCGGTTTGACGCGTCGAGAGACGCTGCATGTGGTTGCTCACCGATGTCCACCCCCTCCCCCCCTTTCTTCCTCCCGCGCAGTCCACTTCACAAGCGTCTCCTGCACAACGCTGCCTGTATAGGCGAAGTGCATGGCCGTTCGCAGCGCGACCACAAAAATAGCTGACGTGGCACTGACTGGCGCGCATTAGGTCACGCGCATGTATAACGGCCGACTCGGCAAAGCTATAGGGGCCGTTTCGTCCTGACCTATAGGAAGCCCAGAGGGCGGCCGTATTTTGCCCTCGTCAAGGCAGGAACGACCAGCGACTGCTACGACGTCGCCGCAACCCGCCGCCTGATGCGCTTTTGTTCGCGTGGTCGAGGTGAGCCCTGCAGATTAAATGGGGGGGGGGGGGGGGAGGCCTCGGCTGTATGAGAGCCCCCCCGCTAGGTTGTTGTGCCCGTGCGCTCGACGCAGAGATCCGTATCGAACAATGGCGCCGTGTCCGTTTCTTTCTTGTGTTTTTCTTTTTCTTCCCGCTTTAGTGGCCGGCCTGTATTTGCCGCGCGCTGCGCGGAGGCAGCACTTAACAGGCCTGCCGTCAGCACTGCAGGATGCCTGGCCCTAAAAGGGCACTGCGGCGCTTTTATAGGCGCTGCCGGTATAAACGACAACGAGCGGTGCGGGGAATGGCTGCTGCCGGCTACGGGGATTGTATATTGAGCCTGCGGCGCAAATAGAAAGCGTTGGCGAGGGTCAACTGGACGGCCGCCTTGGTGCCGATTGTGGCCCGGATGCTTACTGTTATATGGCTGCGTGGATGCGGGCTCGGGCAGTTTGTGATGACGTCCCATGGGCTGACGGCCATGGGTGCGGTGTGCTTGGCTCCGGTGCTATAGGTTTGTGTGCGGTAGTTTCTTCTGTGATATTTTCTGTGATCATATATAGTGGCCTACCGGTAGGGGATATCTTCGGGCGCATAACAGATGGAGTAATGTAATGGGGAAACGGAAATGTGAAACACAGCTTGCGTTCTTTCAGGCGCATTGAGCGCGTTTTTTTTTTCTTTTCCTACCTGCTGTCGTTAATATAGGCGGAACAGCTTCCTGCGAGAGATACATTTGGATGAACAGACTTCGAAAGAGAAGGTGTAAGTTAGCGTCTAGGTGGTGCACCGAATAAGTTTGGTCCTTCAGAACCGATTAGGTAGAACCTATTACAACCTACCGGGTATATGCCATTCTTTCACGGACTTTCGGAGCAGTATCGCTTCAGCCAACAAAAAATAAAAAACAAACAAACAATAAAGATAAATGAATTGAAGTAAGTGTGGCTAAACATTAGAAGTTTCCAATATGAATTCAATATTTTGCAGTAGCTATCCGTATTCGTATTCGAAAAAGAACTGTTCGGTATTTTCGAATATCGAATCTGGCCAGATATTCCGCACCAACAGAGTGTGACAGTCTTGTCACCGTTCTCCGTCTGCTAATCAAGGTATCGCAAATTATAATTCAGACAACGACAATTTTTTTTTTTCGAAGCCATGCAGAAACAAAATTGTTATTGCAAGGTCTGTTTTTCGTTTCGCTGCGGAAGCGCACATGGCAATCTGTGACTTTTGCTTCCTTCATAATTTAGTATTCTTGACTCTCTGGTGTTGCACTATTTCTATTTTTCTTTACACTATACGACCAGGGATGTTTTCCTGGGTTTTACATTTGTTTGCAGCCCACAAGTCCTTCAGCAGCATTCATTTCATTTTTCCACAGGTTCTCATATACGTTTTTTTTTGGCAGCCATTGATTTAGCGTTTTCGGAAAGCCTCATTTCATACAGCAACCACTCATCCTCGAAAAGCTTGTTTACAATCAAGCTCTAAAGATGTTGAAAAGCTATATGTGCTATCTTTTTAAATAACGATTAATGATCTTGTGTTAAAACTGATCATTTGTCCCTGATAGTCAGCGATCTTCCCTTGCGCTTGTAGGTACAGGCGCCGGTACCTAATTGTAGCGAAATAAATACTTCTGCAGTAAATCCGTATATGCGTCTGCGTTTGAGTATTCGATATTCAATTCGATATTTGATACTTACTATTCGTATTCAATTTATTGTCGAAAATATTGGTATTCGCGAACGTCTAAATCACTCAATCGAGGTCAACAAGTAAAGCCAGCACACTTTCATGCACGACACTAATTCGATTCTAGGTTATTCTGTCCACGTCAATTGCTTCTGTCAATAATGTCGCAGTCTGTCGCCTATAGCGCAATCAAGATCCATGCATGTGCGCGTCGACCCAACGTTTCTAATAAGGCAGAAGCAGGGAAAAAAAAATACAGTGTTTTCTTTCAGTGCAGCGTGGAATGGCTGCTCAGTAACAAGTTCACTTAGTGCACTTTTGCAGTTCCGGGGTTTACTCATTGCTTCATATTTTTAAAGGTTTATTAGTCGACGTGCGCTTTCTGCTGTTATATAACGATATCTGGCCTAGTATAGCAGCACCAGAGCTAGGAAGTTCTTGTGAGTCTAGTTTCTAGAAGAAAGTGTTAAAATCTTTGTTGCTCCGTGCGACGCTTCACTGCGCCATAAAAGAAAAAAAAAGAAAGAAGAAGGATTAAAAGGCACAAGGATTCAAAAAGGGGCTAAAGTTTCCCCTAACTGACCAAATTGCTACGCTTTCTTTGTATTTCTCTTCTTACAATGGGCCGCCATCTGTAACGTCAGGAATGTCCAAGGCTTCCTCCTAATTGCCCTCAATTGCACAGCGTGATCTTCTGCCGTCACTGGCACTTCTTTTGTTTCCTCGCCTCCCCTCTTCCATCTAGAGCCTTCCTTTCTGCCGTCTCTCTCTGTATACACGAGGTATCACATGTCGGCTGTTACGCACTTGCCGGCAGAGGTCTGTGATAATCATTAAAGTGTGTTTCTCCTTCTGCCTTGTCTAATGCCAACGCCTTGCCGCGGAATATATTCGTCGTACACGTGAAAACAGCACAGGGGGGACAACAGTGGAAGTCAGATCGCAAGGACGCGTTTCTCTGTCATGGCGCAGCACGCGCGAAAAGTGGGCTATTCGGAAGCTTATTCTCTCGAGAAATAAGGAAAGAAAAAAAAAGAAATCCCAGGAGCCGGGAAAAACCTGGGTGCTGCTTTAGGCGCGAAGTAACCTTGCTGAAAGCGGCAACGCTGTTCGTCTTAATGACATTAGCGAGCGTAAAACTTCTGGCGTATGCAAGCGGGCTCTTTTACCTTCGAAATGGCCGACAGCTCACTGCGTGACTTTTTGGGGGTGAAGCGAGGCGATCGCGCCCTTTCCGCGCGAGTGCCCTCCTTTTAACTAGCGAAAAGCGTCGCTCTACTCTGCATTTGACCAGCTTGGACAGTCGCCCGCTTACGGACGCGCAAACTTATCTGGCACTGTTGGCCTACAGGGACATCAGCGCGAGCGGTTGTAAAGGGGCTGCTGCGCTTCTTAACAGAGACCGCATTGTGCGCTCTGTATACTGCGTGACATTGTATGTCTTTGCATACCAGATACTGGCACTGTGTGACGATGTGGCGCCTGGATGGAACTGCGTGACAGCGCCCACGCGGTCTTCGGTAATTCATCCGCACCCTCTGTGCCTCCCCCCTCCCCCCGTCTTTTCTCTAATCTTTCATTCCCCTTTTCTCTTTTCCCAGTACAGGGTAGCCAATAGAAGATATCGTCTGATTAACCTCCGTTTTTTCCCTTTATTTGCATCTCTCTATCCCTTTCTCTCTGACATAGACAAGGAAGGATATACTATACAAAATACTCAAACTCTATTACACACGAACATACTCTCTCTCGGGTGAAGAATAGCTTATACAGGCCTGAGCAAACTGCTGCTAGGACTCGTGCACCCCGTATATTACCGCCACTACGCTCGGCCCTCCGAACCCTCTATATCTTCATGATACTTTTCCCTTGGCGCCTAGATCTAAGCACGTTTCTTTCGAACTCAAACCGTAAATTTCCCGTGATGTCACACAAGCGTCGCTGTTCTTATAGCTGCAGCGTTCTGTTGACACGTGTGTTGGTGACCCGGCTTCGAGGCCAAGCGTTCGTTTTCATACCGCTTTGCCTGCGATCTCGCTTCGATTTTTTCCAGAAAGGATTGCTTGCCAGCAGTAGTGATGCCCCATCCCACACTTTTGCACTCTTTATAGGTCACGCTAACTTGGGATAATACTATGGAGGTGTGGTCCCACGGCGCGTTTGCTGCAGATGATAGGCATGCGGCGTGGGGCACGTGTGAACTTGAATTCTGTAGCACGCCGTTCGGGTGCATTAAAGTTAACAAGCATGCTTCGCGTGTATAGAGTTTCTAATTCCGACATTGCGGCCTTCGAAGTCAGCAATCTATATTACCAACTGCTCTCTGTCTGATTGTTAGCACGAGATGTCTAAGAATTAAGCTTTGACCCAGCCCGACCCAATCGCGTTTACAAGCGTCTTGTCACGAGGGGAAGTCAATTCGTTCTTTGCAGGCGTATTGGTCAAAATCGCCTCGACGCTCATGCGGCTCGACCTGCTATCGTTTACGTTATTCTGACAACACCGGCTCGACCCAATATTATCGGGTCTTGTTGCGACGCCTGTTTCTCGAAGCTCGACCGGCGTTACTATTGGGTAACGTGGCGTTGTCGGCAGGCTGCAGGCGTCCGGCAGACCATGGCGACCTGGCAAGGACGAGGCGATTTCTAGTGCGAAGCTTGCACTATTTATTCAATGGTTGGTGAAGGATATAGAAGAAGAGAATGAATGAAGTAAAAAATTACATTGCGGGGCCCCTTATATAGGCCCACTAAAATTGTAGGCGGGATCTTGCTCACGTCAACAATCACGTGACATGCACTGAGTCTGGTCGGGGGTAGACGGCTGATCCCTGCTCCCAGGCGAGTTGGCACGGGCTTGCCTCCTCTGGTGGCAACCCGCGGGTCCTGTTTGGTTCGCGGAAAGCGTTCTCCCCTAGAGTTGGACAGTTCGTGAAAAGGGTTCTCCCCTTGGTCGCACACACAAAGGGGCTTGTCATCACTGCGTGGCGCCTGCCAGACCGGAAACCACACGAGACAAAAGGATAGACAGTTGGGCGAGTTGGTACGGTAACATGATTTTGGCTTCTAGCGCGAAATGAAACAGGGACACAGAAAGGAGCAGAGAGGACGAGCGCTAACTCTCAACTAAATTTTTATTAAAACGAAGAACATATATATAGGTGATTGCAAAAACCGTAGCATAAGAACATGACAAGGTAAAAAGCATCATTTAAACATATCAGGGGGTATGGAAGTCAAAGAACAAAAAAAAATATTACTTCAGATTAGTACACGTATTGTAGATTAGGAGACACTTGCGTCAGTCATGCTTCGTTGTCTCTGTTAGATTGCGAATTTCAGTAGCTTCGCAATACGTGTACTAATCTGAAGTAATATGTTTTTTTTTGTTCATTGACTTCCATACCCCCTGATATGTTTAACTGATGCTTTCTACCTTGTCATGTTCTTATGCTACGGTTTTTGCAATCACCTATATATATGTTCTTCGTTTTGATAACAATTTAGTTGAGAGTTAGCGCTCGTCTTGTATGCTCCTTTCTGTGTCCCTGTTTCACTTCGCGCTGGAAGCCAAAATCATGTCACAAGAGACAACCATAGCACATCTGTAATCCATCCTCCGTTTTGATTAGGGATGGTCTTTGAGCATCCTTTCTGCCCGGGGTGTTACACGTCAAACGTAACAGTCTACTGGTACGTTTACATGAACCCGACAGAGGGTGGTCTAGACAGCTACTCGTACTTCTCGCTCACAAAGTAAAGGCGGGGCTTATTTTTCGCCTTTGTGTTTAACTTCATGGAACGAAATAACCACACGGAAAAAGCACCAACGTGGCGATCAATTTCTTCCCACCCGTAGACGTCAAACGAGAAACCATCGGAACCTGCCAACCGCCTTCTGGTCACTTGCGGGCCACGCGCGCGTGCGCCTTATCGATCGTTCGGTCTCGCGTGCGTGACACAGGGCGAGCGAAGGCTTGCTTCTCTGGTAGCCGGCGAGAGAGTCTTTGTAGCTCGTTTTTGGACGTACGGACGCACGCACGCGTACACACGTGGCTTCTAGCACGAACGCGCCGCACTTTCCTAATATGTATCCGAGACACCCGAAGCCCGATGCATATCTTTCGTCTCTTCGTCAAGCGCACACTTGCGTGCTGCCATACGAGCTTAGCAAGATAGTGAGAGAGGGAAAAAAAAGCCCTTCTGGTTTTTCATCCGGCTAAATGGAAGGTCGTTACGACACGAAATTTTTTCAAGCGCAGCCGAACGCGTGGTGACTCCATCATTGGAAACAAAACTCTCTCTCTCTCTCTCTCTCTCTCTCTCTCTCTCTATATATATATATATATATATATATATATATATATATATATATATATATATATATATATATATATATATATTGTTGTCAAGATGTGTGGAAATGTTCACTGCGCAAAGGAAATTTCAAAATGCTTCGAGCCCTCTTTCGGAGAACTTTCGTAACAATGTCGCCGTTCACGTTCCTCACAACGTTGCCTCGAGAATTCGTGCTTTCAAGAAGGAGGCTGTTTCATACTCTTTAATGCTCTATTCAAACTCTTCAAAAGGTTTCGCACAATCTGCTTATAGCTATACTTATAGTGCTAGGGCTGTATAGTGTTTCGTCATAGAATATTCTTCGATAGACGCACGTATGTATTTCTGTCTTTCTACTTTAAAAAGAAGCAAGCATTTCTTCGTGTTAGGAATGAAGTGCGTGGTCGATAAGCCAAACAGAAATATCTAAGCAGCTGCAAACCTACACTGAGACCTGCAGAAATGCAGATACACTGAATTGCTGTGAACAGTTTTGTTCGCGGTCCCAACAGAGAGAAAGACAAAGAAAGCGTAATAAAAAGCAGCGCGCCCCCGGTGACAGTAGAACCAGTGGCCCGGGTTAAGGCTTTTCGATGTCGCCCTTCGAAAAATTTACTTCCATACATATTTCCCGGTATTGTCTATTATTTATCTACAGACATCCAGAACAGTAATGACCTTAAACTTTCTGCAAGGAAACCGCGTGGAAGCCCACCGACACTAATATAACAAAGAAAATGAAGCTCTTTTACGACTTTCGTCTATGTTATATCATGTAGATCTCATATAACTCAAGCAAGAAGTCGATAAAAAGCCATAACGGCTTGCGAAAAATCTAAAGACAATATGCAGATGGTTTGTAGAAGTCTCTAGATTGTCTAAGTTCAATTTTATAAGAACAAGCCTCTCCGTGCGAGGAGATGGGTCGTCCAATAGCACCGGCGGCAGCACGGCGTGCCTCCCATCTAGGTTATGGATTCGCATGCCACTGGTAGTGCCTTTTCTTTTACTACGTTTCAATGTCGTCTCCCTCCAGTATCAAGAGGAACACAAATATGAGACCGAAGCTTCCCAACGAATTACGCACTCAAGTTTACTTGCGTATTACTCGGCTTCACTGAGATTTTGCGGTTTCAAAATGAAACCGAGACAATTTCAAATGAGCTACCGTCAGCTATGCCGAGCGACAGGAGAGTGTCAGGAGGACAACGTTTGTGATTAGAGGTAGATTATTGCGTGAAATTGCGCTAGGACAATACTCCACGTAGCTCCTTAGACCTAACCGATAGGACTGATAACGACTAGGATTTGAGCACCGCATCTGGAGTGGTATCGAAATTTCTCTCACATAGCTATCGGGATGCCCCACAGCCAAAAAGATTTCCGTAGCAGCCGCATTAAGCTAAATTAAGCAAGCCATGCATTCCACCTTCTTGAATGGCTGGCTCAATGCTCAAACCTACATCCATCTTCTAATTCTGGCTTTAGCTAAGTCACATCCATAAGGACCACAATCCATATAAGGCACGAGATACAAAAAAAAATTGGCAGATTCGCCCGAAGGCGATAGCCTTGCATGAAAGCGATAGCATGGTTTAGCGTTGCCCATGAGTTCCTCGCGCGGTTTATAATCCATCAGCATTAAGAATGTCAAAATGAAAAAAAAGAAGAGTCACAGTTTCTTCCGAAATGTGAAGCATATCGATTGCGATAGCTAATTAGTAGACAGCTATACGAAGTAAGGATATCAGTTTTATCGGTCGTGTAAACTTGTAAACATTCGCTCACTAATTTAACCAGCATGATGTCACGCGCGCACAAGCAAACATGAACATATCTCACTCGATGACCACGGAAACTCGTTGTCAAGACGCTGGAGTTGGGAAGTGCGGAAGCAGCAAGCGAATTGACCTTCGCGATGCCTCTCGCTTCAACGCGAATTAAGCGGCGAGAACACAGCGCACACGAAGCAATCGGCGCTCGGCGCTCTCTGCTCCCAACGCAGATCGCTTTCGAGATAGGGTTCACGCGGCCGCGCCAAACGCAACCGCCGTCGGAGTAGAACGTCTCCCCCCCCCTCCCTCCCCACCACCCGGAGCCATGCACGTGATGGAGGAAGACGGCTCGCTACATTGTCATGTTCCTCCCTTGCGCGCACGTGATTGAGCCACAATCGTCGGCTCACCCTCGCACGCCTTCACTCGCACATGCATCATAGGGCGCGCGGCGACATCGTCATCGCGCTTGAACTTTACACAGAACATCACGGCGACGCCGACGATGGCAGAAATGTGGCTGGAGTCCGATATAATTGCTATAGCAATAAATGTCCACATGTAGGAACTGTGGGAAGCCGGTCACCCTTGGTATACATACATACATACATATATATATATATATATATATATATATATATATATATATATATATATATATATATATATATATATATATATATATATATATAGTGCAACTGATGGTGCTCTGCTCCGAACCAATGTTACTTGCACTTAGTTTCTCGAAGAAGCTGGACGTGTGTCGAGTGAGCTTCAGAACAACACTATACAATGTGGGGAACGGTGTAAACTAGGTTCGACCTAATGCTGACGTATTTCTCGCCAATTCACCGCTAAATCGCCACTGACCTTTTTAACAACGCGGATGCCACATGCATGGCGCGAAGCAACACGTGTGACAACTGGTACGGCGCAGCAAAGACAGCGCCTGTGCAAACACCAGGCGTGTCACAATGCTGGCGCTACGAAGGCCCGGCAGGCGGCGTTACAAACGTCGCACCTCGACGGCGCACGGAACGAGACTGACGGGAAAACGTCGACGTTTGACGGCCCTCCATGGGAAGGATTAGGTAGATTTCGTTTGAGGTTTACTGTCGTTTCCGCTTTTTGGCATAGGCACACAGCACCTCAGCGAGGACGCTAAAGTGTGGGTGCGCAACAGTAATACCAGCAGCGGAGAAGGAAGAGTAGATTTTAACAAAGAGAAAGGAGGAGAGGTCGGCCTTTAGACCGTGTCTCTAGCCTGATAACGTCATTGGAGTATGCGATTTCATCAAGGCGATCCCCCCACGTCTTAACTGCCCCGCTACCCTACCCCATCCCTCATCCACCCTTACCGAGCGATGGGAAACCTTGCTAACCAGCACCGCCCTGGAAGACCAGCTCGTCCTGATCTCCAGGGGCCAGGCGGCTAGGGAAGCATATGGGTCCCGGGAAGAGGGAACCACTTCCATCGACGGCGTCTAAGAAGATGTCGAGCTCGGCTCCATAAAGTTGTTTCTCTCTCTCTCTCTCTCTAGCCTGATACTCCTCACTGCCAGAACGCTGCCATGACTCCGGCTGACCGGAACGTCACGGTATGTCCACTTGGCTTCGTCATTCTAGCATTCAAACGCACTGCAAGTCTCTGGAGGCTTTCTGAACGTGCGCGCAGTGCCCATGCGACGCGTCTACCAGGACAGAATGGTGGCGACGGCGCGAACTTGCCTGAAGCGCCTATATAGTTACTATGGCAATAAAGATTGACCAGAAACCATCGAAGATTATTGTCACATTAAGCGTATAGACGAACACTTCATGAAAGCCATTGGTTTTATTAAAAAAATTGTGCACTTGACGGTGTATATATTTGTTGGAGGGAGAATATTTAGGTAGCGTTTGTTGTTTCATTGCGTAATTCCGCACAATCTACAGAGCTGTTAAGTACCAGATTTGTACCGGTAGTTTAAGTAGACAGCAAGTGCGTGTGCCTGTACTATAGCATACGCTTAATCGTTTAGTACACGTACCGATGTTCTTTACATAACACACACATAACCCGCCGTGGTTGCTCAGTGGCTATGGTGTTGGGCTGCTGAGCACGAGGTCGCGGGATCGAATCCCGGCCACGGCGGCCGCATTTCGATGGGGGCGAAATGCGAAAACACCCGTGTGCTTAGATTTAGGTGCACGTTAAAGAACCCCAGGTGGTCAAAATTTCCGGAGTCCTCCACTACGGCGTGCCTCATAATCAGAAAGTGGTTTTGGCACGTAAAACCCCAAATATTATTATTATTAACACATACATACATACATACATACATACATACATACATACATACATACATACATACATACATACATACATGTGCCTTTTTTTCGTTGAACTCTTGCACGTACGCGACCTTCGCGATGACACATTTGCACCGGCGTTGGAAGTCCGACTACGAAAATAGGAGAACGAGCCGAAGAAAGCTATTCGCCTTAAAAATGGAGGAAATGCAGGCAACTCCGCCACACGCACGCCCTGTTTGCTATACCCCAATAGAGGAAATGGCATCGAGTGCTTTATAAAATAATGGACGAAAGGAGGGAGAACACATAAGGTGCGTTCATCCAGAGGAACACGTATAGGGTCTACATTCGGTCACTGTGTTCTGATGATTCCAGGAATTGCAGAAATGCAATGCGCGTGTCACTTTCTCGCATTGGGCAGCGGTAGGCGAGAGAGTGCAGTGGGCGAGAGAGGTCTATATAGGATGCAGATACCGCTATAAATGTGAATTCCTTCCCCTGTTAAGGAACGGCGCTTCGAATTTAATGGATCACCGTGTAGGCCGAAACAACTATACTACGGCCTGGAACTCTGAATTCGAGGCTATATTAAGTACCCAGGGTTTGTAGAAACAACCTTTCCCGCAAATCTCGCGTCCTGTACAGATGTACGGCCAACTGTATCTTTGTCACCGAGAGCGAGAGAGATAGCAAAGAGAGGAAAGGCAGGGAGGTCAACCAGACGATTGTTCGGTTTGCTACGGTACACTGGGGAAAGGAAAGGGGAACAGGAAGAGGAGAGCGGGATAGAGGGAACACTTTGTGTGCACGCAGCAAAGGGTCTTGAAATCACTGAAGTCCGAGCAAGTGCCCCGCCGATACGTTAGGCTGCCGTCATTCTGCTGTCTGAAGCTAATCTTGGTGCATCCCCATCGCTGGTGCTGCACGTTGAAGTCGCCTGTGAAGACCAAGGAGCCGGTGGGCGTCGGCAGTACGTTCCAGTACGTGGCAGTATATCGTTAAAGTAAAACCCAGCCTTTTTTACTTCAGTGCGAATAGAATGCTGCGGGTGAGCCATGATGCTAACTAAAGACTTGCAAGTACTGAACTGAGAGCATCCTGCATTTGCATTGCACTTCCCGCTGACGGAGTGTGCGGGTTATTCAACAGCATTAGAAAAGTATTCATCAGAGACCGGAGCACCATATAACCACTTGCCGGTATTCTTCGGGCAATCTTTCAGGAACCTACGCTGTGCACTCTACAGCAGTACGCAGCAGTGTCACTTGACGTGGCTCCGGCTCCGGCTGTGACATCGGCTTGGCATTGGCTGTGGCATCGGCTTCGGCTTCGGTTGGGACTTCCAATGTGGCTGGGGGTTTGGCTGTAGCTTTAGTAGTGCGGACCGCCATGGACCTTGTCAGATTTAGATTAGATTTCGCCAAACCTAGGGGGCAAAGGAGGAAGTGTTGTCGAATCGGGCGTATACTCTTCACAGAGACATCAGCGTCCTTTGAAGTCCGACGGCGCCGGGAGCGTTGATTTCTAACGGCCGCAACAGCTTCCCGACAAGACGAGCGGTTTCTCGCCATCTGCTTGAAGACCGCGTTTTCCTTCTTCATTTTGGGGCAGTCCTTCGAGCAAGCATCATGGGGCCCAAGGCAACTGGCGCATTTGAGAACCGTGACTGCACAATAGTCTGCAGCGTGGGGCTCGCTGCAGCGTGAACAAACTCTCGTGTTCTCGCGCACGGCGCTCACGTGTCCCAGCCTCATACAATTGCGGCATTGCAGTGGCCTTGGGATAAATGGTCGCACAGGTTGCCTAAAGTGGCCCCCCTTGATGTTCGAAGGCAGAGTCTCGCCCTTGAAAATTATTTTCACACAGCGGGTTGTGCCGAGGCCATACACATGGGTTATGGCGACGCCATCACCGGCAGGCTTCACTAGAATCGGCAAGTCAGTGCTGGAGGTGGAGACGTCCACGTCGTAGATGACGCCAGTAATGGAACCACTGTCCAGGGGGATGTACGAGAGAGCTTTATGCCACCAAGTTCTGTAACTTTACTCAAATTTCTCAATGCGGTTAAGTCCAGGTCATCTAACATGGTGTCAAGTCAGAGCTCCTAGTGCTTGCAGCAGGGACGGATCTTCGATAGACAAAAAATTTAAAAGTTACTCTATAACTCCCTTACTACCTCGCCTGCTGAAATAGAGAGAGACAGATAGAGAATAGTATACCAAACGTGTGACCACACAAGCTAACGTCACCACACTGACCCCCTTCCCTTACGTCCTCAATATGCCCTTGTCAAGCAACCCTCAGCTTAGACAGTGATGCGAACGCATAATGTCACTCCGTTTTGGTTCGACCACGTTTGCTGAGCGGGAAGCCTACTTTTGGAAATTCGCATACGGCGGCTGTTACGTAAAGCCATTCGGTTTCACGCGAACGACTTGGTCGCTCAGTGGAATCACGCCTGCGCAGCGGGAACTTTTTCACGGGAAGCAAAGAAAAAAAAGAAGAGGAAAATAAACATCGATTCAATTTCGCGCGTCGGAATCTTCGACAATTCGGCGGTGCGGGATCTCCTCGTAACGCGTGTGCCACCTTGCATACTCTCAAGAGCCTTTTACTCCCGTTCTGCGGTCTCCTACGCATTACGGTTGCACGTTTTTCGAAGCTACTCGATCTCTTCTTTTTTTATCCTACCCAAGTGCGCATTTTTCGTGAGGCGAAGCGCACGCCACAATAAGCACCAGACGTTGCTGTACATTCGCTTATTCTTTTCTTACATTTGTGTTTCCAGAATGCCGCATGTAACTTTTCACTATTGAATGTGTGTGTATATATATAATATATGCCATGCAGAGTCGAAGAGAAGGAAAGAAAAAGAAAGCTGTTACGCTGATGGAGCCATTTCCGATTTGGGAGATTGCACGTCGATCCACGCTTCTTTTGCTATTACGATCCATTTTCTAAATCGCGTTTACTCCGCGCTCGAAGTGTCTTTCTTCTGTGCTCCGAGCGTGCGACGCCGTTGGAGCGTTATGGCGCTCTGATTTTTCACCGTGTGCTTCGAAAGTCAGTCTTCAGAGCGACCTCTGAGCATGCGTTGAGCCAAAAGGAGAACGTGCTCCGAGATCGCTCTGAAGGCTGCATTTCGAAGTCCACGTTTTGCGAGAAAGAAAGAAAGAAAGAAAGAAAGAAGGAAGGAAGGAAGGAAACCATGAATCTGTTTTTGCGCAACGTCTTCTGCTATTCGCAGATTTTGTCGAAGCACTTGTGAGCAACAAAACCGTTGGCACAAGAGTAAAGTGCCTTTGTACATTTTCCTTCTTTTGTTGTCTAATATGATCATTTCTTTCTCGTGGCGCCCCCTATTTCTCTTTGTAAAAACACGTAAAGCCGGTTAGAGAAAAATCATGGCCAGCGTAGTGCTTCCTCATCGTCGCCATCGCTTTGTCAATTATGATTGGGAGGCGTGCCTCAATATCAAATCGTTGTTTTGGCATGTGATCTCCAAAATTCATTTCCTTCTCAATTTCTTCGAGCCCGCCCTATATCGTGTCATAGCGGCGATGCTTACGGTGTAGTGAGTTGCTATGATCGATAATTTCAATGTCCACACCGGGACTTAACGCTTTGACAGTCGATCGCACCTTGATTACTGTCCATTCTGATGATACGACATGGCGGGTCTACGAGAAAAACGATGCGAGAGTCGCAGACGCGAATTTTAGAAACGTATAGCCGTTTGTACCACGGTGACTAGCGATGTACCGCCATGTCTTCGTTTCTAAACAGGTGATATTGCGAGCTCGGGTATATGTGTAGGCACCTGAACCCATCTTTTTCTTTTTTTCTTCTGACGCAGAATAATAGGCTGCAGATAAAACAGAAGAAAAAGATTCCATAAAAAACTCATGTAAATGCTTTCTCAATTTTTTTATCTTAGATCTTGTTTTTGTTTTCCTTTACCCCTTTTCAGTGTTGAAAACCACCCACGTCCAATCGCTCTTGGGGTCACGGATGCGTTTGCTCTCCTAAACGAAATGGCTCGCAACCACTTTCGTAATCTTGCGACCACTCGTTCCGCGAATGCGAAACCTACGCGCACATTCGCGCTTTCGCAGTGGACTTGCGCGTAGCTGTGCTTCATTGGCGAAAGTGAGCCTCTACGAAACAATAGGCAGCTCACCCCACCCCCAGTGTAAGGTAGCAAACCGGATGCTGTTCTGGTTGACCTCCCTGCCTTTCCTATCCTTGTGTTCTCTCTCTCCGCGACATTGACTCTGCTGCGCTATTGGACAGACGATTCCTTAAACGGGCAGACGATTTCCTTGCTCAGTGGGAAGACGAAATATTGCTCGATAACGCAGGAAAATAAGACGAAGAACAAGAACAAACAAACAAAATAGGAACTAAAGGCTATTTGCGTGAAACTGCGGATGAAAGGACATGAGACAGCATGTTCAGGTCTCGCTAGTACGCGACGCGCTGACGCGCATTCTCTTGCTCTTCAGTCGCCTCAGCAGATGCACATTAAAGAACTTGCGCTTTGGGAAGCTTGCGCAGATGACTGCACACATTGAAATCGCTGTGCTTGCTGAAACCCCATGGGGACTCTGGCGAGCTTATGTACGCGGACTCCGACGCGTGCTAGGCTCCCTATGCGGCGCGGTATTGTGACACCACCTATATGCATGTGCGCAGCGAACGACGGCTGTCCCCTTGGATATTAGGACTCTTTATATTGTCTGTAAACGTACTTTACTTGGATGATTGCCGGATTACCGGAGAAGTAGACATTAAATGATGGTGATTTATTGACATCCCCTTTGAAACGGGCGGTGACAAATAGTGACCTAGCCTGCTTGATTTTATCAGGTATGCTGTACATGTCTTTCATTCTGACTTTCTTGCTTACATCTCCATAATCTGTCTTTCTTTTTCCCCCTCGAAACTTGCCTATCTACATCGCATCGCTAAATAGGCGTGTAACGGATTTGGTAGCATCAATCTATTCCCAGCTTTTATTCCACCAATACTCTAAACGTCTCTTGCTTATCTCGACTGCTAACTGGTTGATGCTTCCGTCCACTTTAAGTCCAAGCGCTTCTAGAAGCTGTTCGTTACCTCCGGGTCTCAGCGGCTCAATCCCTTCGCATTTCATTGGGATGTGCTGAGCTGCCTCCGGAGTTTTGCTGCAGCCTACACGCGTCGCATATTGTTGCAAATATTTGCTCCGGTATGTTTTTGTCATGAGCGGCCGAGTTGGTGGCGCCACTTCGGTGCGCAAAATTTAATCAGGAAGGATCCAGGCGTATTTACCGATATAATTATATATAGGCGGATCCAGGCGTATTTACTGTAGCAACCAATATAATTGTACTTAACTTCTGGCGTAAAGTTTCCGCGGGAACGTAGTCGTTATCAGGCAGCCTTTTCTTTGTTTTTCTTCGGCAAGAGCAGCTATGTGGCGCGGAAAACGTACTTAACACTTTGAGGTTGAACAAAACACCACAATATGTCACTTTCAGCGTTGTCGCTATATGGACGCAAGGGCTGGAAGCGAAAAAGATCATGGAGATTTACAAGTAGGAAAAGAAGGAAATCGGAAAAGGAGAATCTGTACGGCAGCACAAAGGACAGTTGCCGTGCTATTTGAGACCCGAGCTAGTTGCCTAGAGACAAAAACATACCTAAGCAAATATTCGCAACATGATGTTAAGTTATACGCGTGCAGTGCTGCAGCGAAAGTCCGGAGACGATTCGGCAAATCGAAATAGAACATATTCACTCAGCAAGATCCGTAGGGAACATCCGCATTCGAGAAGCGCTGGTATTCATAGTGGATGACAACCCGCCGTGGTTGCTTAGTGGCTACGGTGTTGGGTTGCTAAGCACGAGGTCGCGGGATCGAATCCCAGCGGCGGCGGCTGTATTTCGATGGGGGCGAAATGCGAAAACACTCGTGTACTTAGATTTAGGTACACGTTAAAGAACTCCAAGGGATAAAATATTTCCGGAGTACCCCACTACGGCAGGCCTCATAATCAGATCGTGGTTTGGGCACGAAAAACCCCAGAATTTAATTTAGCGGATGACATTATCTGGTCATCAGTGGAGATAAGCAAGAGACATTTATGGTATGCGTGAAGAAAAAGAAGCAGATAATAGATTGATATAGGCGAAGTCGTTACAGGCATACACTGTAAAGTATAGAAGTTTTAATGAAGAGATCAAGGAGAGATAGACAAAATGCTAGACTGCAATATATGTATAGAATACTTCCTTAGCTCAAGCAGGCTACGTGGCTATTTGTCGCCGCCTCGTTCCGTAGGGTACGCCAATAGAAGTAATCGTCGTCATCATTGCCGTTATACCTTTACATTGCCGATAATAGCTTTACGGACAAGCTCGAACTCCAATTTTAGCGCATGTGCTTTCTGCCTTTCTTCTTGCCCATCTGTTGTGTGAATATAAGTAAGGCACGAAATATGTTTCAGCCAAGATGACAGGACCCAATGCAGACACTATGGATATCTCGCTAAAGCAAGACGCCGGATGAGCACGCGTCTCGGAGGCACACATGATACACAAGGGGCTTCGCACAAGATTATTCGCAGACAAGTACAAGTAATCATCACTCGCTATTGCAAGCGAAGAGAGAGAGAGAGAGAGAGAGAGAGAGAGAGAGAGAGAGAGAGAGTCCCGAATGTATACGATGTATTGCGCGAACCAATGTCGTTCTCGCAAATGATCCTCGTGTTGACTTCTAGCCGCGTCGAGGTAGAAAAGCCGGCGCGGCTACCGGGATATATGGGCGCGCTGCGTGGGTGCAATTACACAGGGGCGGAGTGGAAGCAGGCCGCCTGCTATGGTAATATAGCAGCGCAGCCGCGTAAACATCGCAGTTCCCACCTATTTGCATTCGTGGCGCGGGCGTGCATGCTGGCCGCAGACCCCTTCCTCCCCGCCCCCCCTCCTCCGTCTCTGACGCCGTCGTCGCTCGCACGTAGCGTTCAATTTGGACACGCGGCTTGCGCCAGATTGGTTCTGGGAGGACTCGCACCGAACGAACCGACGGGGTCGCACTTTTGCGGCCACCGATAGGAAACTTATTTCGGGACACGCGCGCGTCTCATCGGTCCTCCGCGGCTGCTTTATTTTCTTTCTCCCTCCCCCACTCTTTTTTCTGCTTCGGCGACAGGGTGTCGCTTACTTATATAGTGACCGCAACCTAGTTTGCCGTGCTGTTGCTTATTGCTTCCCGAAGCTTGCTTTTGACGTTGGTGAAGTTTGCGTGCTGCTTCCCAGCGAAAGCGAAATTCGCACCTGGGCGATCGATCGCTCGATCGATCGATCGCTTTTTGGAGATACGTTCGCTTTTGCACGACTTATAACCCCGCATTCTAGCGTGTTTATCCACTCGGCACTCGACCTAGAGTTGCAGCGCCGTATTTCGCCGCCTTGTAGCGCCGCCGCCTAGAATGCAGCGCGGCGTTTCGACTGAATTTGTCAGTGAATGCGCCTCAGTGACACTGTCCGGCTATACTTAGCGAAAAATTATGCGACAAGGTGCTCTCGGTGTGTATACTCGAATGCACTGGAGCGAAGCTGTGGTACTGGGGCAACTCCTCGCTGTACGAATCGTCGAGGGGCGTTACTGAAGCGCAGTGCCTTCTTCAGTCAAATGGCGACACTTCGCTCTGCTCGGTGACGGCTCTATTCGCTGATAAGCTTCGATCGAATCAAGGCGCCTTCCCGAGTACAGTTCAGGGGTTCAACTCGGGACTTGACTCAAGCCATGGGCGTCTTGCGAGAGCTCTCGACAAATAGGCGACCGGAAAATAACGGTGACGGCAAGCGCACGCCATTGCTTTCGTAGCAAATTTCCGCTTGCTCAGCCAATGAACGAGCAGTAAAAGCGATGCTCCCGTATAGCGACTGATCGAGAACGCCGTCTCAGAGCGCCTGCGGATTCGGGGATGCTGACGGCTGACGCCATTCTGCTGACGCACTAGCTCTTTGCTTGCTGACAGCTGTCTCTTTTATCGCAGCATCCAGACTCGCTGGCTATGAGTCTCGAGTACTCTGTTTCACCATGTAAAATTAAAGCTCTCTGTCGCCCTCGTTATGTATGTATAGCATGACACCACAAATTATATCGTGAAGATGGCTTCCCATTTGGTGCAATGTTTCATATGTGTCGCCGGTTATTTTCGTAATAACTCACTTTCATATTGCGCGCAATGTACTGACAGCGCTTTGGATTCAATGCGCTTTTGCGGAACGCCTTGAAACCGTGTTCATTTCTGCTCACGTCCGTTATGGGGGTCTGCGTGAGTAACAGTATGCTTGAAGAAAAACTGCGCTTAATGATTATCTTGATTTCGAAACGTCGTACTTCAACTCGATATGAGGCTCACAAAGCAGTGCTGCAACTGTTGTCAACCACGGCACTATAGACATTCGTCTGTAATGCTCGCACTAGGCATGCGATGTGGTGGGTTGCGGTGTGCCTTCCTCTCCTTTCTTCTTTTTTTCACTTTCTCTGTCTTATTTCTCTTCTTTTCCCCTCTTTTTTCTCTTATCTTGAATCACTTGAGCGTGGTGTCTCTTTTAGGAGATAATTGCTAGTCAGCTTTTGTTTCTCTCTTTGTGGTACTTGCACATGTTTGCATGATTAATAGTAATAAGAAAAAAAATATACAGGCACCGCACAGCCTGGACTCATCGTAAGGTGACGAACGGATGCGGCAATCTGTAGATTGTACGAAAGATAATCCCCTTCCGCGCAATTATTATTCTTTTCTTGTTCAACTCCTCTTCCTTGATTAAAATCATTCTCATCTTTGCATTTATCCTTGAAAGTTGTCTTCGTCGTCATTTTCAGTGTCATTGTTGTTGCCTATCAGCAGTTGCGTGTATCGACGCGGGAGTAGGGCGAAAATGGATCGACTAACGCTTTCAGCGCTCATCTTGCAATTTGCTTTTGTCCTTTCATTTTCTTCAATGCATTAAGCAGGCGAATATTCATTAAATGTTATGTGAGGTTTCATACATGCAGATATTAGGCCTTGGTTCTTCTTCCTCATTGTTTTGTAAAATTTCTTCCTTATTATGAGCGTGACTTTCTGAAGCAACCTACATGATCGCCCTCTGTTAATGAAAGTTCCTGACAACTTCATTTTCTTGCCATAGCGATTGCGTGAACACTCCAGGCGAGTTATCGCCGTCGGCGTCGCCGTGATGGTGTCGTATCCTGGACGTTATCTGCGTGGGTGCAAAGTCCAATGGCGAGCCCAGATGGCTTGGGGATTCGCGAGCGCTGTGTTCCTCAGCATTTATAGGGTTGGATGTCGCCTAATTTCAACTTTCCGAAACACGGCGTAATTTTAACTTTAGCACGAAGCGTTTGCTTCCAGCTGGCCCTCTTTTATAACGCCAGCGTTGCGACTGTGATTGCTCGTTGCGTGGTAACTGAATTAAATCTGTTTGCGTTCGTCTGTGCACGCGTCGTACAATGCTTGCTAATTCAATTAGCGAATGTTTACTGCAATTTATACGGGTGATAGAACTACGGACCTCACTTCGTGTATTACATTGATGGACATTGCTACCAATGCTTCGCCTTTCGGGCTAAACTGCGACTTCTTTTTTTTTTGTTTTCGTTCCATTTAGGCGCATAACGTGGCTCAGAACATACAACGCAAATGCAGATTATTTTGCAGATCTTCATTACATACATTAACTGCAATGCGAGATTGAATACCAATGAGGTGTTTCCCCTGTAGGAGTACGAAAAGCTTCCGTGATCATTTAGTTGCAAATCTCCGCAGGGAGCCCGCTCGACCAAATGCAGTCATGACGTACGTTCTGTTCTTTTCTTTCTTTCTTTTATCATTTACGCAGCTGCGGTGCGTCCCTGTGTATAGTCCCCTTGACGCAGTCACAGTGCAGCTGCACGCAAAACAGCTGCGCTCGAGAACAGCTGCTGTGCTGCAGTGCGACGGCTGTGACTGCGGGGACGTTCGAACGAGCTTGCAAGCTGAGAGAATGCAGACTCAGGGGGGGGGGGGGGGGGAGGAGAAGATCTCCACGACCGCGCCGATAATGGGAGAACCGCGCGTTCTTATCATATCGGGCAGGCCATCGCATGCTCTCTAACCGCCACTCAGCTGGAACCTCGTATCAGCGCTCGAAAGCTGTGCTTACCTTCGTGGCTGAGCGCACTTACTCGGGCCGCGTGCGACGGCGCAGGCTGTTGAGACAGCACGTCTCAAGTTAAAAAAGAAAAAGGAGAGAGAGAGAGAGAGAGAGAGAGAGAGAGAGAGAGAGAGAGAGAGAGAGAGAGACGCAAAACCGGGGCGCGAGGTGTTTTTCCGGCAAAGCGGTATAAGTTGCATGATTTTATTGATTTCTGGTTTTCTTTTTAACCGTCACAAAGCAACACTAGGGTTACCAAAAAATGCCGTATTTTCATAACCACCCGTTTAATTTTTTCCACTTGGGAATCTTTTTTTCTTAATGCCCATCGAAATGTTAGAACGCGACCACATATTGTATTTCATCCCAATCGAACTGCGGCGGCCGTTGCCGTGGATCGATCTCGCGACCTCGGACCTAAAGCGGAACTCCATAGCCACTGTGCGGTCGTCGCTGTTAGGTGCCACGAAGTAAAAGGTGTGTTGTGCCGTCATCTATAGCCGACAATTAGGCGACTGGAGACTGTTGTGCTTTGGTCGTATATATCTGGGACGTCTTCATTAAAGTCCTGTATCTACTTATAATCTGTCTTAAGAAACCTCCTCCCCCTTTAAGAAAGATTGTGGCACTTCTCTGAGGTATGAGGGTTCAACATTTGCAGTTGTGCTTAACAGGCACAGTTGTTATAGGCACTACTTAGGTTATTCTAGCTGTTAAATGGAGAGCAAGCATAAATGCTGGAAACGGCTACATTTCGACATTTCTCTAACACTCCACGTTTTGAGATTCCCTGCGTTGGTGTCTAGCCAGGACACATAATGACGATAGTAATGATTATAATGATATGTTGAAGAGCATCCCCTCTGCATCCCCTCTGCCACGAACCGCGCCTCTTTATTCCGTTGTTCCCTCTTACGCTTGCTAATTATGCAAGCCTGCTTAAGCTTTCTGAAGAGGGCGCTTCAGAAGCTTCAAGCGTGTCAATTCGGCCAGCGAAGAGAATGATGTTTAGTACACGGGTTTGCCTAAAGTTTTTCAGACGGATTCGTGAATATGCAAATCGATAAGTCTTCAACAAAATATTTCGTTATAAATGCAACAATGCGCAATGATTATACAAGTGCGCAGATACTGCCTTACAAGTGCTTAGCCAACTGCGAGTGCTTGGAAATTCAGAAAGACAAAGTGCAATTACTTTGTAGCGTCGCAAGGAAGGCCTGAAGTCACAAGCACGAAGATCACACGAATCCGTGTGTATCTAGCTGTCATTTCCATGGGGGTACCTTTCTGAGCATCGGTCAATTCCGCCATATCGTCGAATTCGCCATCTTGTGAATTCTGATTGGCGCAGAGAGCGCCTACGGAATTTCTGATTGGTTCAAGATGCCGCCCATTACAGAATGTCCAGAATAACACCCGTGTATTCGAGGGAACTGCGATCTCAGCGCCGTAGTTCCCTCTAGTAATTTGAGTAGCAAGTACTACGAAGCCAACTTCTTCACACATGCATCGCTGGATGAATATCTCTGGCATTCTACTAGAAAATGCTCAGTGGCTTCCGCACAATTTCCCCACGCGTTCAACTGATCATGATGATGATGAGGGGCTTTAGGCGCAGGTCGGGGAGCCTTCATGAGCACGCATACGCGCTTGAGCGTGCGCGTGTGTTTGTGTGTGTGGGAAGCGTCCCTAAAAAAGTGGTCGGTAGACGCGCGCCATCTGGCGCCACGTCGGGAAAGCGCGTTCCGCTTCGGTCTACGTGGGAAAACGGGCTGCGCGCTCGGAACGGCGGCGGCGGCAGCGGCGGGCGGGCGGGGGTGGTCACCCGCCGCTCGATTTTGCGGCACGTGCGGCCTTCGATTGATTGCGCCCGAACGCAGCGTCGTCGCGTGTGCGCTCAGTATGCCGGCCCGTCATCCGGTCTGCTGCCCATCGCTTGGACCCAGTTTCCGCGCAAACAGGACAGCGTGGAAATAACTTGTTTTTTTTCTCGCACGAGCGCGCGGCTGCGGAAAATGAAGTTCATTACCGGCTGTCTCTCTCTCTCTCTCTCTCTCTCTCTCTCTCTCTCTCTCTCTCTCTCCCGTCTGGCACGGTTTCCTTTGTCTTTTCTCTTTCCTGTCGGTCTCGCGGACACCCGATGGAAGACGGCGCGTTACCCATGCGGCTCTAACTTTTCTTTTATTCGCTAAAATGCAGGAACTAGCGAATGTCGGCACTGGAGCATGATGTCGCTGCGGCGTCTCCTTAAACAGAATGAGGATGTAAACAGCACTCTCACTTGTAAACAACTTGGCCTCGATTAACGGAAAGCTGGTAAGAAAGTTGGCATTAGAGGTAACTAGCGTTCGGGAGGAATTAGTGTGGTTGACTAGAATGTGCGGTACTGAGCTCCAACGACACGCACTTTAATGCGAAACTTTTATTGTGGGTACGCATGTGTGTGTGAGAGAGACAGACATAATCGCCAACGGCCAAGTTTGTTAGTGCAGATAGATTTTGTGTCGTCAAGCACGCACGCACGCGAAGGCCGGCACAGGTCTGCAATTTTCATGCTGAATCATCGCACGATCGAGTCTGTAGCCGTCAGCAATACGACTAACGACTATATACCTTCATTCATCCAGGGGATATCTCGTGACGGTCTTAAACGACGCAAGCGTGTACGTTCGGTGAAAACGGAAGAAAGACAGGGCGAAACACTGGGCGCCCTAAATGTACGTAGCAAGTCGGCGATAGGCGTAGATGATTGAATGGGCCGGCGGCAACGTGGTGGACGCCATTTTCGGCAACTGCTTGGAGAGGCGGTAGCAGCAGCCTCGGCGCTCTATATAGTACCAGTTGACCCAATGCGTCTGCGTCGTTGGCCCCCCCCCGCCCCCCCCCAAACGGGCAGGTCACGGTACACGTCGCGCCGCTCCTTTGTCTGTGTGTGTGTGTGTCGGGCTTTTGTGTTCGTGTGTTTGTGTGCGTGTTCAATCACGACCCTATATAGTCTGCAGCGCGGGGTCACTTCGCAAGAGAGGCGCAACAAAGCGCACTGCCGGGCCTGTGACCCGCGTCGAACGCTGTACCACGCTTCTCTAGCCCAGCGTACGCACTGGCTTTGTTGGCCGGACGTGCTGCGTGATGAACGCTGCTCTACACAGGCTCCGCGTGACGAAGTGCGGGCCTTTGTACTTGGCGGCCCATATTCCCGCGCCAATCGGTCAATCGTCCCGCATTTCACGGTCAACGAAGACCCCGTTTTGCAAACTGTGTTGGCGGTGCTCTCTATTTGCGGGTCACCGGTTGTTTTAACAGACTGCAACGAAACGAAAAGGGAAAAAAAAGGAAAGTTCTTACAGAACCCACCTATTGATGAGTGTCACCGAGAACGCGAGATCATTCAATGACGGCTCGACTTGACACTAACAGTCCCTATCTTCATCGTTGGCTCACCGTAGGGCATCGTTATCGTTATCCTTGTCGTCATCCCCATTCATAATTATCGTGATCATCACATACAGATGAGAGAATTATCAACTCGTTGCGCCTATAGACACAATGTGTGCCATCAGACTATACGTCAGACAGAATCTATATAGAGTCGCGTAAAAATGTCTAAAACTGAGATTCAGCAAAATGTAGGTGGGTGCTGCCAACGAAATTGCGCGGCAGTGTGGCAGTTTTTAAAGAGCGCTGACGAAGGGGAATACTTATAGCGCTCGCCGAAACGCACAACCTGTCGGAAAATGTCCTATATCATCCCTAGAGCTTGACGGACCTGTGCAGCCGAAGTTATGTTTAGCGCAACAGGAAAGATGACGCAAGCAAGGGAAAGGGACTCTTCTTACATAAAAGGAGATGAGCATCGTTTTTTTTTTTCTGTGGCAGTACACGCTAGTAGCACAATGACACAGCGCATGTAAGTATGGATAGCTTAATAGAGGATATATTAAGTTCTCATAGGCAGCCTCTCGGAGATGTTCCACTTGAACAAGGTGGAGGCTGGCTCGAAGTGATGTCGTCAAGTGTCCGGAGGCCAGGTTGATAAACAGAATCTGCAACAAGGTTGAAGCCGATGTCGGAGTCTGTTTTGCGAGCGATGACAAGACAAAAAGAGCTTATGAAAAGTCCTCTTGCACAACGAACGTACCGACAAATAGACGAGAAATAGTTTTTATGCATTCCATGTCTACTTCTAAAGTTTCTTTCATCGCTAGTGAAAATAATGCAATTATCGTTGAAGTGACCAGGGTAAATTCCTTACTATATAGCGACTTCTGGAGCTCTAGGAACAGCTAAGTAAGTAAATATAGAAATAATTAGGACTTCATCACTCTGTGACACGTGATTTGCTCTGGCAGGGTAAATCTATTGCACCAGTCTTTCTGTGTTTTTTCTCGTTTCTTTTTTTTTTTTTTTTTACTGAATGAAGCATTCTCACAGATGTTCCCTGAAGCAGCAGGCTAACGGAATATCACCGTGCATTGACACTTCTTTCGAACGTAGTTTCTTTCTTATTTTTCTATTTTTTTCATCAGTCGACTGTGACGCATGGGGCGCCCTTAATCGATGTGTTATTCCGGAAATTTAAGCGAAAAGGAACGACCACTGCGCTGAACAATAACGATTTTCAGTTGTGCACCGTGACAGACGAGCTAGAAGCGGCTGGCGCGAAGTATTAATACTTTTCGTCGTCTGGCAGCGCGCACTTGATGCTCGACTTAAAATATTTGGTCGACGAACTCGTGTTGACTGAGGCGTGAAAGTGACTCATTGCAGAGTTGTGCAGGGAAGGTGTCGCTAAGCATAAAAGTGATAAAGAAAGAAAGAAAGAAGGAAAGAAAGAAAGAAAGAAGGGAGGGAGGGAAGAAGGAACATGTCTGCGTTATGCAAAACTCGTTAACCGGGAAAGCGAAAATCAGTCACTTTATTTTTTCAACATCAGTACTGGAAAGCAAGATAATGCTCATTGTTCTTATTAACAGATCTCTTATAGCAAAATTTTAGTCTCTATCACATGTGGCACAATTTTTCGCTAAATTCCGAACTGAAGCCTCGTTTGTGCATTTTTGTACGATTTAAAAAGAAAGAGACAGAAATCTCGGCGGTGTGCAACTATACGTATGCGTTTTTGTTTGTTTGTTTGGAATGCATCTTTACACTGTGGCTTCATTTGCTGCTTAAATGCGTCCTTTTTTTCTTAGCGCAGGTACGTGGCTACAGTCTCTAAACTTAGTCTTTGTAACTGCGTGCCACTGAATGCTTGCGTCGAGGATCACTTCTGATCTGAATTTTATTATTGAGAATGTGCACTTGTCATAGCTTGGTGAGTGCGTCTTTGCTGCACCACTTCATTTGCTTTATGATTGCTTAATTTATTGAATAAGTACACAATAAGTAGGTGATATAATATGATATATAGTATATAGTATGATGTATGATATACAGTATGATATAATGTGCGCTCAAATATAAGGGAGCAACTATAGCACATGGGAAACTGATAACTTCGCGAGCGTTTCTTTCTTTATTATTATTATTTGACGCTCTGTATGGCATGCTTTTATATCTCGTATTCCTTAAACCAAAGGTTATTTTCCGGGTCGATTGCACGACAAGTCCAAGCTTTCCATTACACGGCTTCCAAACCACAGCTTCTTTCTTTTACTGTGTGTCGAAATAGTGTAAACGTGAATATAATAAATACACGACGAAGACACGACAAAAAGTGGAGGACCTCCAAATTCTACACACAAGCGCCCCTCCTGTGTTTCAAACAGCTTGACGTCTGGCTTCCATTTACTTAGTTTGTGTTAGTGCGAAGGCACTGCTATAACTCGCGGGAAGCTTTCCCTGGCTATTAAGGGAAAGCTACGGGCACGCGGCTGCTGCACATGTGTCACCGCACTAAGAAATCCGGCAGCGTTTGTCAGTGCTTTTGGTCGCTCGAAACATACGCTGAATCGACGCAGCTTCCACGTGCGACGATTTCGCGTTTGCCCAGACGTGGAAGGGAAAAGCCGCAAAATAAGTGAACCTTTACACTCACTGATGTGTTCTGTCTTATTTAAGGTTGCTGATAAGGTGTTTATGTTTTACCTTCCCCAGCTTAAACTAGTTTTGGATCAAAACGCGGCACTCTTTTTCATGAGCGCTCCCACTTGTGCCCGCTTTGCCTCCGTAGCTTTCCCTGCATAGCCACAGAAAGTTGTCCTCGAGTATCTAGCCCATACCAACATGGACTTCGGCTCTGTCTGTGTGAAGCTTCTTCAAAGGCACGTTTGTTCACGCGCGTTTCGCTTGCACGGCCTCTTCTTCTTCTTTTCACACAAACGCCTGCGTGCACATGTGCGAAATAAATATGGAGAGTGAACCGTGATCGTTGTCTGAGATGCTTAAAAAAGAGAGTCGTCGCACCAAGCGCGGCGAACAACAACGAGCTTGGCAACAGAGGCAGCGGGAGTCGACGGACGAAGATGCGTCCACGCGATTTAGACTGCAGCAAGAAGGCCTAACTAAATTGGTGCAAGAAAATGGCTGATTTATTAGTAAAAGAAGATGTGATTTCGCACCATATTGCGTGGTATAGGCGCAGCCAAACTGTCGGTGATTTTATTTTTATTTGCTTGTCTGATCCTTTCTCTTCTCTTGTAGTACACTCAGCGCTCTGAATAATGTTAAAGATGCCCGGGAAAGAAAAGAAAGACAGAAATGGAAGGAAGATGTGCTTAAAATCGCGTCTTTGTCATCTCTGCTTCCTTAACGGCGTGTCCTTGTCTGAATGCAATGTTATTTTAATTATATTAACCCACCACGGTGGCATAGTGGCTTTAGCATCACGCTGTTACATATGCCGAAAGGCGTGGGATCAAATCCCGACCGCGGTGGCCGCATATCAATGGGAGCAATATGCAAAAAAAAAAAAGAAAAAAAAAACGCCCGTGTACCATACATCGGGTGCACGTTAGGGAACTCCAGGTGGTCAAAATTAATACGCACATCTCCAGAACGGCGTGATAATAACCATATCTCTGTTTTTGGCACGTAAAACCTCCGAATCTATATTATTATGTCATTTTTGAAGGACTTGAGAAGTAAAGGCTTATCTGCTGTCGCGAGGGCACCCCTTCAACGTGTTCTGTGTTACTGTATACTCGCTACAGCGTACGTGCAGATACGATCAGTCGCGAGCGCGCTACAGCTTTCTTTCGTAACAACACCATTATCGGAGCACAACGCCAATTTCATAAGACACCGCAGCAGAGGGACGTCAAAACGGCGCTGCAGATTCTTTTTTTGTTGTTGTTGTTGTTAAGCACAACCGACCTGCACAGACGGCTCATTGTGAGACACGTGAACCTGTGCTGTGATAGGGCGCCGGGGCCACGAATGAGCGCGATCGTGCGTCAAGGTTCTCTCTCTACTTTCTTCATAGCTTTATATCTCCCTCTTTCTCCAGTGAAGGGTAGCAAACCACCTTTTCCGTTCTGATTAACCTGCCTGTCTTTCTCATTTCTCTCGCCTCTCTCTCTCTCTCTAGGCGGTGTCCAAATCACGTAGTCTATAGGCGTGTTTCCGGCTACCGCGGTCGCTTCCGGCACTTGAAGCCAGCAAAAAGCATTGCCTTCGAGATATCTTTCTGCTACCCAAAAAGAGCCATTGTTGGGACAATGGATTTGGATACCGCTTTCATTTACGAAACCCTACTGGGCCCCGGTCGGAATGGTTGACGGTGCTGCGTGAGCTGCTGGCGGTTGCACCAAGACTGTGGTCCGCCTACGGTGTGGTTGCCTTTGCGACACTCTTTGCGGGCAATACTAACGCCGACAAAAAAAAAAAAAGAAAAAGAAAAGCGGGGGGGGGGCGGGGGTAGAAAAGAAGAAAGAATCAAGAAACAGGAAAAGAAAGTCTCGAAATCATGTTGTTTGGTTTAAGTATTAATTAATTATTTAATTAATTAATTAATTTATTTATTTATTTATTACGTTGTTGACCAGTCAAAAAGCTGCAGAGCACGACACCACGAAGATATCGCGGCGCTGATGTCTGTTACTGAGTGCGCAAAAAAAAAAAAAAAAAGAGGGGGAACAGTAGAGGGAGGGGGAGGGGGGCTTTCTCTGAAGCCTCCGAGCTATATGAACTGAACGGAAAAGCAACACTCGCCCTAAAGAAATTAAGCCTCGTTTCTTATTTTCATTTCGATAAGTGAAGTAACATTACTGAAAAAATAATTACAGAAGTTTTATTGTTGCAGTTGCTGTTCAACAATTTAAAAGGCCAAGAACAGTCATTGTTTTAGTATCTTAGTCTGCTGCTCTTGCTTTCAGCACGTGTCGCCGAGGCCAAGCAAGTGCGTGTGCAGCTCTGCTACCCGATAACAACTTTGTCTGACTTCTCTTATGGCGTTTCAAGTTATCATCTTAATAAGCTGCCGTTAACTCGGAACAATGCGATTTGAATCGGAGAAGATGCAAACACAGAGAAGCAGCTTTTATCTACACGTCCTGTTCAAATACAATGTGATTTGAATCGGAGAAGATTCAAACAGAAAGAACCAGCTTTACCTCCATACGTCCTGTCTAAATACGTGGGAACAGAGAAATCACTTTGCTCAACAACCACAGCACTCAATTTGATGAGAATTGGTATTTCTATAAAAGCAAAAGAAAATATACGGACAGTAGGGAGCAATTTTGTTTTTAATTAAGGACATCGATTACTTTTCAGACAAAAATCTTCAATATCACGAAATAAGGAAAGACGGAAAATCAACCATTAAGCTTTCAACTGTAACTCAACAATAAAAAGAAACATATAAGAATTCTGTAAACTGAATCGGTTAAGACATATATATATATATATATATATACATATATATATATATATATATATATATATATATATATATATATATATATATATATATATATATATATATATATAGAACAAAATTTGTACTTTAGAGCCGTCCCCTTTCTTAAACTAAAGACTTTATTCATTTATACACAGCTCTGAAATATGTCACTAATTTGTGATTTGTACATTTGCAAAACTTTCGGAAACATATCAATTTCGCGTCAGCTGTAAACTCGCGTGGAACATCTTTCCCCTTCAGATGTTCCAACAGATTACAGAACTACGATATTTATGTGTGATGTAGATTTACAGATCTGTAAATTTGTTTTAACTTTATGTTGCTAATCTTCGGCTGTTATCGCAGGAAAATTTGACGCCCTAAATCAGAATTCTGCTTCCTACAGACAGTACAGAATTATGCATTTTCTCTTAAATGCAGCAAAAAAACATTTTTTTAAGGTAAGTTCAACGGCCGTCTCGTGGGAGGATTTCTGCCTGGCAGGCGTATTTAATCTCAACAGAAAAATTTGAGATGGCCTGGAGATGATGATTTCTTTTACGTTTAGAGTAACTTACGCCTTACGACTTAGAGTAACTTACGACTTGTTGGGGAGGGAAAAAAAAATCTGGTGGTGCATTAATCCTTTAGATATGATTGGTGACTCTAATGCTTCTGGCTATCCATATTATGGTTGGGGGGTAGTTGTTCAGGATACTTATTATATAATGGTTATTATGAAAGGTGGCGGTTACCCAGTGACGCTTACCCAGTGACGGTTACCCAGTTACTCTGACCCAGTGGGTCAGAGGGGTTCATTGAAGAGCCCCATTTGCCCAGAATTGCGGACCCACAGTCACAAGTTGGTCCGAAGGTGTGTTGTGAATCTGATTCCCTCAGCACGATGCCCTACGCCTTTGAACATGGACTGCCCACACAAGTTGGCAGGGAAACAGTTTAGGCGCGGACATACATAAAGACATAGAGGCATAGCGCACACTGGGTGAAGTTCCCAAGTAATGTTAATAGCATTAAAAAAGGAAAGCTAATGTGCTTGAGCATGAAATAGCACGCGGAGCCACAGCCTCTTTGCAGCAATGCGGCTCAGTCATTTTAGCGAAACTTAATTTTTTTTTCCATACACGTAGAGCTTGCACCGAGAAAAGGTACAAGAGCAGCATGCTGTAATTTCATTCTGGTAGTGTGTATGAATCTCGGCAGCTACGCGTAAATCTGAAGAACTATCTTAATGATGCCTATATTCCTACGATTGGCATGTTATAATATATCTTACGCCTTTGTTGGCACAGAAGGCGACCGAAGCCCCGGAAAGATAGCGCATCTATTATACAAGTCGTTTAATTAAGGACATCTTTGAGAGTGAGCTGGAGCTTCTAGTGTTTACAACTTCATCGCGTGCGTTCAAATCTGCTTCTGTCCCGTTTTGCCTGTTTTGTTTTGTCGTGTTTTCTAGCTGCTTCCTTCGAAAGGCCAAGCAAGTTTCTTTTTTATCTCGCTCGGCCGATAGAGCGGCCCCCCTTGCACTTCGTGGAAACGATTTCGGGCTCCGTCGTCCTTATCACGTCTCTTGGATGGATGTTTTCTTCCGACAAAGCGCTACACTCACAAGCTTGTTGAGACATGTCGGTCATAAACGTGCCCGAAAGCATGTGGGTGAGATAAGAGTCGACGAGGATTTCAACGGACGCGCTGCGTTTTGTATCGCTGCTTTCGTTCTTGCTCCTCTTATTGCCCATCAGATCCAGCCGCGTTTCCAAGAAGTGTGCTTGGGCTAAACTCGACAGTGAACATCCTTCTTGCCTGCAACGCCGATACACAACGAGACAATTTGTTTAGAGGAAATGCCAAGAGATGTTGGGCTTGGGGGAGGGGTAGGGGAGGGGGAGGGGAGGGTAGTGGGAGCTCGAACTGCTGGTGGTGGTGATGGTGCTATAGGCGGGTTTAGGCCATGCAGTTTTACAAAGATGGCAAGCAAGAAATCGGGAGAGGAAATTTGTGCGGTAACGCGAAGTGTGGTCGTGCCTTCCTTTATGAAGTTCTAGTTTGCTGCCTAAGGAAAAAACGATGCAGAAGCATGAAATTCAGATTAGTATATAACTTGTATCTGCTGCAAAAAGAAGATAAAGAAGGAAAAAAAAATTTATAGATGACTCAGAACAGTGCTGCCAACCTTCGAATGCGCTTTACCCCATAATTCGGAAGGAAACAGTCCCTAAATTTTCCTGTACAATCTTGCAAGATGGGGTTGTTGATTTGTCTTATAGTTTCTGCAAAGATAATTTTTTTGTATTGTGCAATGAACTGCACCATTTTATAAATAAACTTATTCTTAATCTTGATTGCAGATACTTATGTAAAATGTTACTGCATTCAAGCTCGAATGAAGTCGCAGTGCCAGTTGTCGTGCTAATAACAGAGGCTTACTTGAAGCCATACTCACAGATGAAGACGTCAACCCGTTTACACTTCGCTAAATATTCAAAGCTAGGCTTACACGGAATCTTTTTTGAGTTGTGCACAAGACGGACGTCCAACTTCCTTACCAGGATCCAACAGTGTCAGAACAGTGTGCTACTCCCCCCCCCCCCCCCCCCTCCTACATGTAAAATAACGCCAAATAATTTTTTCTTGCTTGCCTTGTACTGGCGTAGCACCACCACGCTTACGTACTTACACATCATTAGTTAATTAATTCCTCAAATGCCCCTGGAGAGGGGTTTTACATGAGAGGTTTGTACTGAAGTACGCCTATACGAGGCCAAAATGTCTCTCTGCTCGACTCCAAAACTCGCCCAAACACGTACCCAATGCAACTTCTGTCGAGGGTGCTCTTTCCATGGGCGGTTGCCGGCAAATTTTAGCATGCGCGTGCATAATCAGCTACTCGGCGCCTTTGTTTGGTTTTGCACAGTGAATTTCTTTCACAGGTTAGCGATCAATATTTACTTCAATGGGCACAGAAATGGGGAGCACAGCGGCAGTAGCGCAATAGTAGTGATTCGGAAACGGGCGGATAGCATCCGCACCCCGTTTGTTTGTTTGTTTGTTTGTTTGTTTGTTTGTTTGTTTGTTTGTTTGTTTGTTTGGCGAGATGCGTTCACTGCGCCGCAGTAGCAGCATAAGTCAAAGTAATGGAGAGGCAGTTTGCGGTTACTGAAATTAAAACACGCTTTCAGGTCAGTGGTTCTACGTATCGATCGGTCGTTGTGGTGTCAAGGCAGTTGTTTCTTCTTAGCGCAACATTTCCCTAGATATGAGCAAAATTCTTTATTTACCTAAAATTCTTAAATCTACAGAAATTTCTCTAGGGTTGGCAGCACTTACTCAGTATATCGTAACGGAATGAGCTGATATCCATTCAGCCAGAACCCTGGAGGATTTCCACCTTCCAGAAGCGCAGGGATCCAGAACTTATGCATGAGAGCAATAACTGGCCCAATGTGGAAATCAGCAAGGGACGAGTGGAAAATTGGCGAGAAAAAAAAAAAAGAAATGCAGGGAGAGATAGGGATGGAATCGTCACAGATGTAGGTAATTGGATGAGACAAAACAAAGATATTACGACACGGCAACATGTAAGTAGCTGTCACAGGGTGTGCGGCTATTTATTGCCGCACCAAAGGCGATGCCATTAACGGTCATCACCGTTAGCCTGGCACTCATGGGCTGGCACTCGCTTCGCCTGAGCGTCTCTTTCCATGTCACAGTGCGTCACAATAAGTTCATCTATTCAGCTTCTTACCGAAATGTGAGGAGAACTAAACTAAATCTTCCTCACTGCTGTGCAAGTCGTCCCGGAGACAGACATTTGCGTGCGTGATAGTTAAAAATAAGAACAAAACAAAAAAGCCGTGCGTAAATATTCAACATGCTAGCAGAAAGGGACAGCTAGGTTTACTTTCGGCATTTACGAACAAGAGGATTCACCATCCCATTTAACTGATGCACGCAAATAACCTTCCGACGCTGGGAGCTGGACGTAAAATTTGCGGCTTTCCATTCATTCATAATGTTTTATTGTGTAAAATTGTTAGAAACTCCCGAAAACGTGAGCCGTACCAGGCATCGACGAACTCGTCAAATTCACATGCATTCATAAACTTCACTTTTTTTTTGCAGGAATGAACATTCACTGCAGGCACAATTTTGTTGTTTTCACGATAAATTGGGGAGTGAAGATATTTCCCGCCTGATGTTATTCAATCCGACAATTTCATTGCTGAACTTTCAATTGAAAGCCAGTATTACTAATATGCGATGTCATGCTGCTGAATCGACATGTTTCCTTGCTTCCGACATGCTTCCTCTTCAGTGGAATCACTGCATGCTAGTTTCAGGTGTTAGCGCCTCCTGCTTTGGCTAATTCCTGCCCTGAAGCATTTAGAAATAAGTAATAAGTAGATAGCCCAGTTAGGTGCAGCGTGTCGCGAATCTAGTGGCATGCACTCGTGCGGAAATCGGAGGTGTTCACAATACGGTCAACTCCCTTCTAAGAGGATATATATATATATATATATATATATATATAGGTATAGGCGAGTGCGCGCCTATAGGTATATAGGCGAGTGCGCGCGTGTTCATCGCATTGCATGCGATCAACGCATGCGCATTCGCGTCGCTCGTGTTAACGCGATCAGTGTTGCACCACATTCGAACCTCGATTTCTTCTCCACGGCGACTGCGGTGGAAAGCTTCGCTGCCTGACGATGTTGACTTGAAAGTTTCGCACTAATATCCATACGGAGATTAAGGATTGGGGATCAATGGGCCATACTCACTGCTTACCAGATCGAATATATCAACGTTTGAACAGCTTGGATCGCAATAAAGCGTTGCCAGGCTGATTGCATATAGTAAAAGATATAATACAAAACGGCACGTTATGTTGTAAAATGATTCAGTTGTGGCAGAAATCTTGTGAGCAAACGACTGTAGAAGGGCTCCAAGGTCCTGAATGTTTGCTTGCTTGCCAAGAGATAACACCAAGTACGGTTGTCCCCATTCCCCCGCCGCCTTTTCGCTGGATGTTTTCTGTCATAGTACACTGATAGCGGGAAAACGACCGCAGAAATGAAGTAAAGTCATTGCAAGTAACAGTTACAAGCTCTCTATTAGTCGGAAGGACTGTTTTTCCCCGCAGATAGCCGCGGTTGTTCCTGTTACGTTATTAGAGAGCTTTAGATTAGGGGCACGCAAGCGTTGGAGCCCCCTAGCGCTTGGGGCCACGGTGCTGCGCACGTGCAGACCGTGTGCGCATGCGCAGTACCGTGGACTCAAGTGCTAGGGGGCCCCAACGCTTCCGCCCTCCATTGGTTACACGCCATTTGCGTGCCACATTGTTCCTGACGTTATTATGTTTGTCCTAAAGAAAGAAACTATTCTCCTGGCAGAGAACTGCGAGCACCTGAAACACGAATGAGCCTGCTGCTATTCCTGAGTCCTTGTCGTGGGTGTAATGGAGGCTGCATGACTTTTTTTTTTTTTTGTCACGCGTTCTTTCAAAGCTTAGTATGAATTGGAGGGGGCGTAATGAACGAGAATGTGCGCGAACATAATCGAGTGCATTTGCGTGACTCCACGCTCGGCATACGCCAAAAGTCAGAACCGAGACGAGTAGAGAGAAAGACAGCCTCCAAATTGCATATGCCACGATGACGAAAAAAAAAGAAGTAATAATATGATGAAAGGAACAGCGTGCTAATTCTACTCGAACCAGCAACCGGCAGCGTCTTCAGTGCGGAGTTAATTGAACGACACACACAAACGCACACATATATACGAAAAAATATATATATAAAGGCGGAAACATGCGGACGAGTTTTCTCAAGGACGAGAAGCTATACCGAGATGGGAGAAGAGGGAGTGCAATTTGAAACGCCAAGAGAGGAGACTAGAGGACTCGTCGACGTCAGCGATCAACAACACATGCAACGGCCGCTGGGCTTGCGTGGCACGTCGCTCGCCGTGGTCTCGAGCGAATCATCCGGGTTTTCGCTGGAAGCGCGCGGCACGAAACGCCAGTATGCGGTACACTCGCGTGCATGGAACGCGGGGAAAGCGTTATGGTACAGCGACGTTTATAGCGACCTCGATTTGGCTGCTGCGTCTCGGCGGGCTTTCTTCTCTCGCGCTGCGCCGCGCCCGTAGATTACGCTGGCGAACCGCCGCCAAATTAGCCGGGTTGTTGCGGGGGGGGGGGGGGAGGGGAGGAGCGCCCGTAATTTGCAGCCTCGCGACTTGGGTTCTTGCCTCACGCACCCTCGTCCGGGTCTCGTCTTTTGTTCTTCCGGCACAGAGAAGACGACGCGCCTGGATGCGCGCAGCGCATGGCGATGCAAGACGGCAACAGGCCCTCGGAGAATCGGGGAAGGAGGGGGGGGGGGGGGGGCGTTCTAGCTCTTTTGAGGCGACACGAAGCAATGACTGCAAAAAAAAAAGAAAGAAAAAAAAAGAAGGCGAGGCATTCTGTAACGCACACGCCGAGGATGGCAACAAACATGAATGGGAGAGACGAGCGCAAAAGGGACACACACAGAGAGAGACGTGTACTCGCGTGAGCACAGTCGCGATCACTGATCCCAGGCCTGCTCTCTATCTCGCCTCCATTCTTTTTTAATGCGCCCGTTATCCTCTTTCGAGAGAGGTACGCATTTGTATACGCGATATGAGCCCAAAGAAGGAGAAGAAAAGAAAAAACGTTGTAGCAGTCAACGGTGACCTAGGCGAAGAGACCCGCTTTCAAGAACCGCGCTTATTGGATAACCTACAGCTAGATATGCAGCCTCCGTGGCATCTTCAGAAGTAACGCGAGTGTGGTGGAGGAGACTCCGAAGGCGTTACAGCCACGGTTTCTGCCGACCACATTTGGAAAATGACGTTACCAGTAGACGTGCCCACAATCGGTGTGGAATCGTCGATTGCTCTAGAAGGGAGAAAATTTCATTTTAGGAAAGAGCGCAGGTGTAAGCTTGAGACAAACGCTCTTTAGACTGCTAATCTGAACGCAGGGAAGGGATGGGAAATAGGGCCATAGGGAAAATAGGGAAAAAGGCGGCCATGCAGTGGTAGGTGAGTACGTACACACACTCGTGGTGCGGAGGGCCCATTCACCGCAGTGGATCCAGACCAGTGTTGCCAGGAAATTTTAGAAGCGCACAGATGGCTCGCTCATTTGATATGATTGATGAACGTCCGAGGGCACATTAACACGTTTTCAAAGCAGTGGTCGTTTGCCGATTAGCGGTGACGAAGAGGCCAATGCCTGGCGTTTACAGGTCTATTGGGGTCAAAGCAACAGCTGAGGGTTCAATTATACTATCACTTCTCATGTTGAACCCATGAGAAGTGGTAGTATATGTACCACGCTGGTATATGTACCACGAGCTGCAGAAATTTGTTTGCTATTAGGGCTGAAAAGCAGTTGCGAAAGACACCGTTGTAGAAGGCAGTGAACTGACTTCTACAAGTGGGGGATCTTTTTTCTATATATAGGGACCATTTGATTTTTCTTTCTTCTCGTCATCTGTCGCGCAGAGTCGTTGATCCTGGCGGTTAATGGCGGCGCTTCGGCCTCCGAACAGATGACGAAGCGCAAGACAAAATAGAACGCGCTATGGATCGTTATAAATTAAGGGCAGGTGATTTCTTTCGCGTGTGCATGAATCAACGTACGCGAACGCCTTAACGTTTTGGCCTGATTTCAAGGCGATCGCTGGAAAAATCACTGAGCTCCCGCGGTGGGTAAAGACTTCTGAAGGAGGGTAACAAAAGATCATTTTACGTAACTAATAACTAATTTTCAGACGTGTTCTTTTTTTCTTCCCATTTTCTGGTCTTCGAGTTATGTTATTTGTGTTTTGTTCACTAGCTCTGCGTATTTTTACATTCTGCTGCTGCTGCTGCCTGCCTCTTAGCACTTGTACAAATGAGAATACAGAAGAAAGAAGGAAAGAAAGGGAGAGACAGAGAGGTGGAAAGAAGGAAGGAAGAAATAAGGAAAGAAAGAAAGAAAGAAAGCGGAGATATTATTGAGCCGATGATATTATTCACTGAGCGTCTGTTCATTACTATAGAACATATTACAACGTAACAATAGATGCAAGACATGTTCGTTGTAGCAGACACGCTGTTTTTTTTTTCTTTTGTGGTCTTATGTGTTATACTACTTGCGCAACCGAACGGTTCATTGACTCTTATAGACGGCGAATGGTGACATTAGTTTGCGTCTACCAGGTGCTTCTATTTCTGCCCCGACACCTGGCGGATATGGGCTGAGTGTTCTCCTATCCTTTCTTTTTTCTTTTTGCCGTAAACCACTCCGCTGTATACGGTCACCCTAACCATTTACGACGCAGACGTCTAGTCAGACGGCACAATAAGGTTGGCGATATGCCTCACCTCAGTACCCCCTGAAACTAACAAAGAAAAAAAAAAGGAGAACGTTCCCAGAGTAGCTACTGCCGCTTGGACCATGTGGTTCATTGACATCGACGTCTTCGCTGAAGAAAGAACAAGCCTCTTATAGCCGCCGATGACGGCCATTCTTTAGTACGGCCACAACAGGCGCGCTAGTTCAACGGCCCACCGCCCTCAGATAAGCCACCTGGCAGGAATATCTTGGCGGACTTGCTGTCAGTGTGTGCATGGAGCTCGAACTCAAAACGCGTGATGGATAACGCAGCGCCATACAAGTGTCTAGCGATTGCGAGTACAATGGCGTTCGTACGATGAACGAACATATTTTCGTTCCCGCTTCTGGTCTAAAGAGAAGGCTGAAACAATGGCCCGGTGCTACTCGGGCGAACATTCGCAATGCGAATTCGAATATTGGTTTGCCGAAACCGTCGCCATATCTGCACGTGACGACAATGAGCGTTAGTTTGGCTGGGTCCACTGGATTGACTGAGTGGCGCAATACGCCGTTATGTGGAATATCGCGACGCAAATGAAAGTATTCATACCCGGTCAAGTGAAGGATCAGCAAGATCAGTAAGTTGAGCAATGCGTTAACAGTTAGAGATCCTGCAACGCAGTGTCCTCATGCATGGAGAGAACAGAATTTAACTTTTGTTGCCTATTTGCCCGTTCCGCGTCGTGACCTTCTAGTTTCGCGGTCCGCATCTTATAGTGCCTCTTTGATTGGCAACGTTCGAAACGGCTAAGTTCACTAACATTTTATTTCTTGCGTACGGAGGCAGCAAAGGCAAAATCGTCCGCGAAACAAGAAACCAAAGCGTGGCCTTCGGCCTGCGTTGCGCGCACAAGAAAGTATTTTTACATTCTGCTGCTGCTGCCTGCCTCTTAGCACTTGTACAAATGAGAATACGGAAGAAAGAAGGAAAGAAAGAGAGAGGCAGAGAGAGAGGTGGAAAGAATGAAGGAATAAGGAAAGAAGGAAGAGATAGAGAAAGAACGAGAGAGAGAGAGAAAGAGAGGTGGAGGGAAGAAATAAATAAATAAAGAAAGAAAGACGAAAGCTAGAGAGAGAAAGAACGAAAGAACTAAACTGAACTCAGTTAAACGGCCACGCGCCTTACGCAGTGAACGGCGAACAATCGCACAAGCGTCTGTCTGTCACGGTGCTAACTTTAACTACACAATGGCACAGCCACCGTACGCGGGCTGTGGCGCATGGGGCGCTCTCTGATAAAGCCGAACGTGTCACACACCGAGAGGAGGAGCGTTCAAGCGCCGGTGAAGAGGCGCAACGAATCTGGCGCGCGTGCACGTCAGATTTGAAATGCGCGGCAGTTCGCAACGCCCAGTGCGTAAAGGAAAAGCCACCGCCGGGCAGCGCACAACGCCCTTGGATGTACACCGGTGTGTGTTTTCGCTTTGCAGCTGAGTGCGGGCGACCGGCTGCGCCGCCCTAAGTGCGCTCGGATGCTACAGCTGTGCAGCGTGTCGGGACGACCGGAGCATTAAAAAAAAGAATTGTGGGGTTTTACGTGCCAAAACCACTTTCTGATTATGAGGCACGCCGTATAGTGGAGGACTCCGGAAATTTCGACCAGCTGGGGTTCTTTAACGTGCACCTAAATCTAAGCACACGAGTGTTTTCGCATTTCGCCCCCACGGAAATGCGGCCGCCGTGGTCGGGATTCGATCCCGCGACCTCGTGCTCAGCAGCCCAACACCATAGCCACTGAGCAACCACGGCGGGTGTCCGGAGCATTCGACACCCGCCGTGTCGACATCGTTGACCTGCAAGATGCTGTGCATTACGCGACGTCGGTTCAGCAAGCCTATCGATACACTTTCGATAACAGACGGTACACCCAACAGCCGAATGTTGGGTTTGAATTCGTTGGAAATCTGGCATGTGCGAACGTGAAAGATAGAAGCGGTCGCTCTCGTAAAATAAGTTTGTTCAGCGTGAATCAGTCTGAAAGGATGACCCAAAAATGAAATTAAATGCATTATGTGTGCGTGCTTCTGTCTCTCTCTCTCTTGCGACCTGCCCGTAGGCTGTCTACTGCTTTCCCTTTGCACTGATAATTTCGTTTAGAGCCGAGTACGTATAGCTGTCGTTATGCGATATTTTTGCAGCCTTGTTTAGTTAGTTTGTTTATTTTTCGTTCATCGTACACGCGATGACTCACTTGCGCATAGCGGGATGCGTTATTTTTCTTTAAGCCAACTCTTTTCGTTCAGTTACTTAGGCTGCAAACTGCCAGGAGCAGAACGCTAAGTCACTATAGTCGTTTTGTAGAATTATCTTGGTTAAACAAAACACGCAAAATGCCCGTCTTTTTCCTGCTGTTCAGGGACAGAGAGAGAGAGGCGCTGGAATATATTGTTACGGGGATGTTAGGAGTATATAAAGACTGTATTTACAATATATGTACAGGATGAGTCAGCGTAGATAAGATGGCTGACCGCCAGCAACCCGCAGCAGCCAGCGTCTCGCGATCTTCTTCTTTCTCTCTTCGTTCATCCTTCCAAAACAGAAGCCCCGGGTGGTGAAGTGCCGTCTCGCCGCATGGTAGGCGAAGAACTGCGAGCGAAGTATGGCTTCAGCCGCCAAAGGTACACGACGCCAACAGGCGGCGGACTTGATGATGGATCAAACTATAACGGCGCGATGTCGTAATTGACGTCGTTAACTTGACTTAGGACTTCGTAACGCCCTGTGTAGCGAGAGAGAAGCTTCTGGGAGAGGCCGACCCGACGACATGGTGGCCAAAGCAGCACCCAAGCACCTTGGGCGAACTGAACAACGCGATGGCACCGGTCATAACGCTCTTTCTGCAGATGCTGCGAGGCTAATAAGCGAGATCGGGCGATTTGACGCGCCATGTGAGCGCGATCGATGACTTCGCGAGCGTACTCAGTGGCAACGCGGGGCACAGACGGTATAGGACGGTGTCAAAGGGCAATGTGGGGTCGCGACCATACAAAAGATAAAAGGGTGAACATCTTGAGCTGGGCATGTCGGGGACGAGTTATACGCGAATGTCACGTAGGCCAGCGTGGCGTCCCAGTCGCGGTGATCGTTGGAAACGTACACTGACAGCATCTCTGTGAGTGTTCGGTTGAGACGTTCCGTAAGACCGTTCGTTTGTGGGTGGTAGGCGCTGGACAGCTTGTGCTCCGTGGCACAAGAGCGGAGGTGGTCGTCCACAGCTCTAGAGAAGAACTAGCGGCCACGGTCTGTAAGTAACTGTCGAGGTGCACCGTGCTGGAGAATGACGTCGTGAAGGAGGAAATCGGCGACGTCTGTTGCGCAACTAGTCGGCCACGCCTTTGTCATCGCGTAGCGGGTCGCGTACTCAGTAGCGACGGCGATTCACTTATTCCCCCTAGTCGTCGTCAGAAAAGGGCCAAGCAGGTCAAGGCCCACACGAAAGGACGGTTCAGAGGGAACTTCACTTGGATGGAGTCGTCCGACAGGTGGCAGCGGAGGTTTCTTCCTGCGCTGACACGATTGGCAAGTTGCGACATAACGACGCACAGAGCGGTAGAGAGACCCGGCCAGCAGAACCGGCGTCGTACGCGGTCGTGTGTACGCAGAACTCCAAGGTGTCCCGCGGGCGGTGCATCGTGAAGTTGTTCGAGAACGACGGATCGCAGATGACGAGAACGGACAAGGAGTAACTCGGGGCCGTCAGGGTTGATATTGCGGCGGCAGAGGATGCTGTCATGCAGCACGAACATGCGGCACGTGAGGTCGGCGCTGCCAGATTGCACTCCGGCGATGATGGACTGTAAGGATGCGTCGCGTTGCTGTTCAGCGCGCATGCCGGTCATGTCAGTCAAAGCCATCACGCAGGTCACCGGATCATGCGCAACAGGATCAGGGGGATCCACGGGGTGACGCGAGAGGCAATCAGCGTCCTTGCATAGACGTCCAGACATATAGTTGACAACAAATGGAAATTTCTGGAGCCGCAAAGCCCAGCGACCAAGCCGTCCTGTGGGGTCCAGGAGGGAAGCCAGCGAGCAGAAGGTGCCGTGGTCTGTAACGACCAAAAACGTGCGGCCGTACAAATATGGCCGGAACTTGGCGACAGCCCAAACTAATGGCGAGCACTCCCGCTCGGTGTTGGAGTAATTTCTCTCGGCAGGTGGCAGCAAGCGACTGGCCTAAGCTATCACGCACTCGGTACCAGTCTGCTGCTGGCCCAGAACAGCGCCGATGCCGTGGCCGCTTGCGGCAGTGCGGACTTCAGTCGGTACAGATGGATCAAAGTGGGCAAGTATGGGAGTGGTGGTCAGAAACCCGATGAGAGCGGCGAACGCGTGAGCCTGCTCCGGGCCCCATGAGAATGGCGCGTTCTTCTTTAGAAGATCTGTCAAAGGCAGAGCAACGTCGGCGAAGTTTTTGATGAAGCGGCGAAAGTAAGAGCACAGGCCGACAAGGCAGCGCACACCAGAAGCAGAACGTGGCATAGGGAAACTGAGTACGGCGCGAACTTTTTCCGGATCTGGTTGGACACCGGATGCGTCAACGAGGTGTACCAACACTGTAATCTGACGGCGCCCGAATTGACACTTCGTGGAGTTCAGTTGAAGGCCGGCTTTTCGGAAGACCGCAAGAACTGCAGCGAGTCGGGTAAGGTGGCTGCCGAACGTGGGAGAAAAAACAATAACGGTCGTCAAGGTATCCCGTACCTCCACTAATATGATACGGGGATGTTAGGAGTATATATAGACTATATTTACAATATACATACAGGATGAGTCAGCGTAGACAAGATGGCGTACCGCCAACAACCCGCAACAGCCAGCGTCTCGCGATCTTCTTCTTCCTGTCTTCGTTTATCCTTCCGTAACAATATGAAAAAAAAAAAAGAAAACAGGATAACGACCTACACGGTTGGTTCGTTACATTGAAAGCTGTCGCGCATGGCTGGGCTGTCATTCAACGAAAGGACGTTAAGGCATCTCTGGAATTTATGTAGAGAGGAATTAGGCGTAGCAACGCTGAACTGGAATCCATAACAGATGCTAGTAGGTGAAACTTTAGCAAACAATTAAGGATGCAGATGAAACACTCAGGGTTACTCGGGGCGCTACAGCAAATTGTAACTGCCAGTACGGCCAAGTTGGCCGGATTCGTGGCTGCGTTCACAAGAAACAGCGCGCGAATGAAATGACGAAGGACAGTTCCTGCATCGCAAGCGAAGTTATATACTTGAAAATCTATAAGCATGCCATACATTTTGTTGTTTTTCACAAGCATGAATTTCGCTGTAATCGATAAAAGTTCATCCGTGGAACAGCACATTTGCTTTGGAAATTCGACTGACCGGCCAAAAACGTGCTTCTGATTACCGTATAGGGATCCTATCTCTGCTATGATGAAGTGTCCCTTGCGATTCTGCTTCTTTTTTCAAGGGATACTTCATTTGTCTGCTATTCTCGGTTTCGCGTGGTTGTGCGATGTGTCGCCGAGTAGGACTTTGTGAATCGGCTTATACAGCACGGAGTTCGATTACAATTTACTGCCATTAGGCGCACCTGTGCTCTGCGAAACGAAATTATGAAACCCTGCACATTATGTAGGCATACGTCATCAGCACATATTTTTTTTTATGTCCTCTGCACGACGAAGGCCTTTCCCAGTAATCTCCAATTACCCCCGTCTTGCGCTAGCTGATTCCAACATCCGCCTGCGCATTTCCTAATTTCGTACCCACCACCTAGTTTTCGGCAGTGCTCGACAGCGCTTCCCTACCCTTGGCATCCATTCTGTAACACTAATGGTCCACCGGTTGTCTACCCTACGCCTTACATGCCCTTCCCATTTCCTTACTTTCCCCGTTTTCCCCAAATCCCATCCTCCCGCCAAATTTTCTCTTATTGACAACGAGAACACCAGCTAGGTGCGTTTGCTCCCTGATCCACACCGCTCTCTTCCTGTCTCTTAACGCCTAAATCTTTTTTATTCCGTCGCTCTTCACGCGGTGCTCAACTAGTTCACGAGGTTCCTAGTCAACCTCCAAGTACCTACCTCATATGTTTGCCCGAGTAGAATGCAATGATTGAACACTTTTCTTTTCAAAGAGAGTGGTAAGCTCCACTCAGGATTTAGTAAGGTCAGCTGCATGCACTCCAACCCATTATTCTTCTGAAAATTTCCTTTTCGAGATCAAGGTCCCTTCTTTTAGGCTTTAGTTTGTGGTGGATAGTAGTTCTAGGAAAGTACGGAGAGGCGCGACGTTTATACGTTCGAGCATCCAAATCCATGTTCTGAACGTTTTCTGAACCGGACTCGCAACTGTTACCACTCTGGCGTTCGACATGGGATACGCAAGGTTCTGCGTCGTCAGCACTGCGTTGCAACGCCTCTGCCGACAGGCATTTGTCTATATTTTCATGAGAAACTGTAATCTCACTAACAAAACTTGGTCGCGCCGCAACCTGCAAAAGTTATGACGTCTCAGCAGTGAAAACTCGCCCAATAGCTTCAGAAAGGTTCGAAAAAAGACTGTCAATGGCTTTTGCCACAGGTTTCTCCACAGCAGCTGCTGCAACATCCGCAAGAGATGCATGCATTCGTAGCTTTTGAGTGACGTGCGGCAGCTTCAGCGTACCCACATGATTTGTCTGATACAATAGCCTGAGCCTCCACGACGCGAACATCGCTTCCCCTTCTATCACTTGTAGAATTTGAAGCTCTTGGTTTCTCGCAGGGCATTTCGAAAAGTCCGTAGGGTGGGAACCTTCGTACAAGCAGCATCGCTCACTCTGAGAGGGACGCATCTTTGCATCGTGGCATTCTTCGCAAATGCGGCACCGCAGCTCTGACCTACATCGCTTAATGCTAAGGCCGTATCGCCAACACTGAACGCATTGCAGTTGGCGGGGAGAAAGTGCTTCAACCCTGTACACTTGAAGCCATGCCTTCATCTCTGAGGGCCTAGTTGTGCCTGCAAAAGTGACAATGACCAACTCTGTGGGGACTCTTTGATTCCCAGAAACACGTGAACGTCGGTAGACGGATATGACACCTGCCGTGGAAAACACCTTCGACACCTCGGAAGCTTGGTTTGGGTTTGGTTTGGTGCATGTAGATATAGCACAACCCACTACGGGGGATTGGCCATGAATAGGGCGGCAGTGGGCCGAAAAAGAATAAATACCTAAATAGGATTTTTCAAAACCGGAAATGAGATATTAAATGAATTCTAATCTTTAATAGTAGTTTTCATGCTATAGTTTCTTAAAATTAGAAGTTAATATTTTTGGTTTCTTATTGTGGAAAATAAAACAGTAAAATTAGCATGGAAGTCTCCTTGTTTCCATTACAAAATTATATACAGCATCACATACGTTCCTATTACAGTGTCCTAGTGCGGACGCCCCCAGAGACAGAATGATAGGTAGCGTAATGGTTAATCCAAGGCGGAAGGGACCTTCTAGAAGTCGTTTTCTATGCACGTTGAACCTACGACACTCTATAAGGAAATGACCCATAGTTTCGGGTTCATTGCAGTAGAAACATCTAGGAGAAGGTGCCAAACCAGACCTATGGGAATAGAAATTAAGCCTTGGTATTCGGCAACGCATACACGTAAATGAAACTTCAAATTTTCTTGTTGCACACCATCCGCTGTGCCAAGGAAATCTAAGGTGCTTCTTCTTGAATTGAAAATTTTTAAAATCTTGCAGAAGTGACGTATGCCGAAGGTTTTAGGATCCTCAGCACCGGGCCTTTAAGATATGCCGCTGATAGTGCGTCTGCTGACTCGTTTAAAGTGAGCCCCACGTGCCTTGGCACCCATACCAGATGGATGAGGCGTAAATTTTGGGGAACCAATGAATGAAATTATCGGAGAATGATACTTGAATTGGGCACAGATAAAGCGGAGCAAACAGACAAGGACTCGGTTAAGATTATGACTGAAGAAATAGATGTGGGAAGTTTCCGTAGAGCTAGGATGATCGCCAATAACTCTGCTTGAAATATTGGCGCAAAGTCGGGTAGTCGAAGAGAGAAAGACCAATTTAATGATGTCGAAAAAATGCCCACTCCGGCCTTCTCCTCACTGACAGAAGCATCTGCGGCTATTACTGCATTTATTTGGAGATTTTCAAGGTGGCGATCTAATAAACCTTTTAGGTATCGAATTGGTAGGAGCTTAGCGTTATTGGTAAATATATCGCCAAATTCGACACTTACTGTCGAAGTAGGTAAATTTTGAAAAGTCACATCACGGATTGATATTTGTAATGGCTCTAATAGCTTCTGCACAAGAACTACCTGGGGACAATGCAGTCTGGACCATTGATTCTCAAAGAATGCAGTTGGTTCTCGAATAAAAATATAGTAGGAGCGTCTCTGGGGAGAAGCATAGACGTTTAGAAATGTTTGGACTGTCAGTATACGAAATCGAGTTTGAAGAGAAGGCAGGTGAGTTTCATGATATAAAATATTATTGGCTACAAATTTTGGAAGGCCGAGACACATACGTAGTGATTCGCGTTCTAAAAGAACCAGAGGACGTAACTTATACGTAGGACCTCCGGAAAATAACACGCCTCCAAACTCTAGAATGGGGTGGACATACATACAATAAATCATCAGCAAGGTCTCCCTGCGCATTCCAAAACGACTGCTGCAGACTCTTCGTAATAAACCAACAGCGCGTGCTCCTTTAGATGCGATGTATTCTATGTGTGTCTGCCAATTAAGCTTTTCGGTGTAAATCATTCCCAGTTATCTTAAAGCATGTACCTGCGGAATAATCTCCTGGCCATACGACAGTGTTATTCGGATTGTAAAAGTTAAGGGAAAGACAATGATCGCACTTTTGTTGACATTTAGAAACATTTGTATTCCTTTTAGCCAAATTTCAATCTGATTCAAAAACGACTGCAAACTTTTATATAGGCTATGTATATCATTCGATACCGTGAAAAAATGCGATATCATCAGCGTATACGTATACCTGTACGTCATGATGTGTCGGGATGTGATTTAGTAAAATATTGAATAATACTGGGGAAAGTACGGCACCTTCAGGAACGCCCCTTGCCTATTTGTCACTTTTAGAAGAAACACCGTTTTGATAGCAACAAAATGTTCGTCCGCTTAGAAAATTTTGAATCCATGCAATGATATACTGCGGAAGATTCACACTATTGAGTCTGTTGATCAAAGTATTGTGGTCGACACTGTCATACGCCTTCGCAATGCCTAATGTCTCTAAGGCCGCGTACTGGTTGTTGCGGCGAGCGAGTTAGTTGAATTCTACTCTCCAATTCAACATGAGCACACCAAATTGAGCAGCCGGGCCTGAATCCTATTTGAGAATCACTTAATATTTGGTTCTCGCCTATCCACCTATCGATGTGACCATACAGAACTCTCTCGATTAACTTTACAAGATTTGAGGTCAGAGAAATAGCTCTAATGTTGTCTATTGTATATCCATCGCCTGGCTTTTTGAGTAGTGGAATTATTTTTGCAACCTTCCAATCTGGATGAATCCATGCATTTTTAATCGAGCAATTTATGAAATTAAGAAAATCCTGGGGAGACAATTCGAATAATAATTTTATCATTGCTGTAGTTATGCCACCAGGACCTGGGGCTGAAGCTGACAGCACCTTTACCACTCTCATTAATTCTTCTAATGTGACTGTTATGTACTCATTAGCTGGTTCAGGTGTTGTTGTATGATAGGGGCGAAGTGATGTCAATCGACGCTCTAAGCCTTTTGCAATATCCTCCTGTGACTGCACTAATTCAGTGGAAGTTAAGCTAACAGACTCTACATTTATTGGGGCTGAAACAATCTTTTTAGACCGAAGAAACCTAAATAGGGCTTTTTTATTACTAGACTGTGATAGGTAGCTGTAATGTTTGGTGTTATAATTTTCTTTCGCTTTGTCAACTGTTTGCCTGAATGTAGCTGCAACAAACTTATAGTCAATCCAATTACGTGGACATTGATTATACAGTAACTTTCTCCACGCTGCCTTTCTTCTTCTATATTCGCGTGCACAGTCCGGATTCCACCATGGTGAATAAGTACCACCTTTAGTTGGCTGCATACTGAACTTGGATTTTTTATAACTGTCACTTAGCACTTGACACAAATTAACTGCCTTAACTTCATCATTTAGGCCAACCTGTTTTTCTAAAGCTGATCGCAGTGAAACTTGAAATTTACTATAGTTAACATAGGTGCGGACATGCTTTTCAACCAAATTAATTGGGCGCGTTATTTCAGAAGTTATTGGAAGATGGTCGCTATTTGTGGCCGAGGTAATGGCAGACCAGGAGGAAATTACACAGCCCGAACTGGAAGAAGTTAGGTCTAACACCGAACGTGATTTGCCGGATACATAAGTTGGGGTTCTCGAATTTACACAATTAAGGTTATTTGACGAAACCCAATCTAACAATCGTTTACCACAAGAGTCGGACCGATAACCCCATGATACGTGGTGGGAATTAAAATCACCAGCTATGATTATATCCTTTCTGCATGCCGCAACCGCGGCATCAAGAGAGCCTGTATTGCGGACTTTTGTAGGGGAATAAACATTAATTTTTGAAAATGGGGCGCATCCAGGAAGCGTTACATCCAATGCTAGAATCTCACTTTCAGTGGAGAATGACTGGTGACTAATTTTAGCTGTATGACAAATTTCTGTTCAGATAAAAAATGCTAATCCCCCTCTACGAGAAGGACGATCTAGACGAAAACTGCGAAAAGTCTTTAAATGATAACTCTTTTCTGTGGATAACCAAGTTTCTTGCAAAATAATCAAATCAGGAGAAAGATCTTCACAGAGATATAAGAGATCAGCGGCTGCAGCAAAAATGGAACGACAGTTCCACTGCAGCACTTTCAAGCTTCCTATATGTTGACGATATTCCGGCAGTATTAACTGCCGTCTGTAGAGTGTTATCCTATAGGAAATCATCCTTTGATAAGCTCTTATTTTCGCTCTTTTTAGCTTTTAGTTTGCGGAGGGTAGTAGCTCTCGGGGAGTATGGAGAAGCACGACGTTAACAAGTTCTAGCATCCAAATCCATGTTCTCCATGGTATCTGAACTGGATTCATGACTGTGCAAGCCCTCATGTTCTACATGAGTTGCGGGAGCTTCGGAGGCATCAGTGCTGCGAGGCGAGGCCTCTGCCGATACGTGTTGCTCTATGCTCTCATCAGATACTGTTAATTCAGAAGAAACACTTGGACGCGCAGTAACATGCAAAAGTTGCGACAACTGAGATGTGAGAATTTGTCCAACGGTCTCTGAAAGGTTCGTAAATAAACTGTCAGGGGCTTTTGCCATAGCTTTCTCTACGGCAGCGGCTACAACATCACCAAGAGATGCATCCATTGCTTTGGAGTGACGAGCAGCAGCTTCAGCATAGCCACATGATTTGTCTAATGAGAGTGCACGAGCTTCGCGACGCGAACACCATTTCCATTCTATAATTTGTAGAATTTCGAGCTCTTGGTCTCTCGCAGGGCATTGCGCACAGTCCGCAGGGTGGAAACCTTCACACAAACAGCCCCGTTCGCTCTGACAGGAACACGTTTTTCCATCGTGGCCTTCTCCGCAAATGCGGCATCGAAGCTCTGATCGACATCCCTTAATACTGTGGTCATATCGCCAACACTGAACGCATTGCACTGGGCGGGAAGAAATTGCTTCCACCCTGTATATTAATGGCCACGCCTTGATCTCTGATGGCCTATTTGTGCCTGCAAATGTGACAATAACTGACTCCTTGGGGGCTCTGATTCTCACAAACGCGTGAACATCGGTAGACGGAGACGACACCTGCCGGGGAGAACATCTGCAGGACTTCGGAAGCACACCGACTCGCGTCGACTCCATGAACTAGCCCCTTAACGCAAGCTAGATGAGCAGGAATAAAAGGCCTCACCGGGTGATTCGCGAACATTTCGCCCTTCAGAAGGTGGGAGAGACAGGTCTGGTCCGGCGAACAGCATAGAATGCCCCCTCTGCCAAATTATCGAACATCGGTTATGCTTTGGAAATGCGGGGTTGCTTTCCGCAGCTCTTCTTGAATCACCTTGGGATTCTTCACGCGGATGAAACCCCCATTGGTCGGCACTAGGGCCACTGGAACGCTGTGAATGCCACTGCGCAAGAAAGCCTCTATAGGCATGTCATTAGTGGGAAGCGAAGCCATCCAGAGGAAAGATCTCTGGCTGGGAGAAGAAAGAGACATCAGGAACTCACAATCAGATTGACGACACAATAAGAGGAAAGTACAAAACAAAACTAAAGAAAATTAAACCGCCCGATACTTGACCACTGAACCAGCCTTTTGTTGTTGTTGTTGTTGTAGCCTGTGGCACGTGTGGCTCCTACCCACGGTGGGGGCTTGGCCAAGAAATGGGTGGATTATACCAAAATAATATAGAGCATAAATTTCCTAATATCTATTGGAATAGCATTGAATAGGGTTGAAATACCGGTTAAAATGTAATCAGGAAGGTGCTGTTGAATGAGTAATAATTAATTTGGTCAGCGTGAAACATCGCCTTCGTCCTCGTCGTATTTCGTTTTACAGACGTACCACAGTTTGCAAAAGGGTGCAAGAATTTAGGCATAGTCTGTGAACGATGCAATGAGTAAACGTGAACATTAAGTGAGATTAAAATTGTGATGTGTGCAGCGCATAAACATAAACATTAAATATGACTACAAGTTGCATCGGATGAAAATAAACGCAGTTCTAAGCGTCGATTTCAGTAATACATTATATCATTAGCCGCTGAACAAAAGCTTCCACATAGATCCCACAAGGAAGATCTTTGTTGTTAATGAACCCCGTTTTCCCCATTACCTGCTCAAAAGAATAATAATAAGAAGAAGCAGGATAGGAACGGCGGAGTAGCCTCGGTGGCAAGAACCCCGTCGAGGACTCCTGGGTTTCGAGATTAACAGGGCACAGGAAGACAAAGCACCGAAATACGATCTTCCCTTCGGTGTTGGAGCCTTCCAGTGGTTGGTTTTGTTGAGCCTCAGCATAGGAAGCTACGTCTACGCAATGCACACCGTCAGCTTCCTAATGACAGCCGTCGTCATGGACCACTGGTGTCGGCGCCCTGCCCGGTTCGCGAACATCAGCGAAGCCGAATGGAAATTACTGGCCATCCCGGTGGACGAGAATGGCAACTACAGCCGCTGCACCATGCGACACCCACCGGAGAACGGCAGCTCGGCCGGCATCGTTACGTGCACGTCGTGGGAGTACGACACTGGCGCACACGGCAACAGCATCGTCAGCGAGTGGAACCTGGTGTGTGGCAGACGGTGGCTCATCGAGCTAGCCGATATCATCTACGCGGCCGCCAGCGCCGTCTCCATGCCCGTGTCCTGTGCCCTGGCAGAACGCCTTGGCAGGAAGATTGTCGTGTTCATCGCAGTCCCAGTTGTCGGCGTAGCCGGCGCAGCCAGCAGCCTGCCGACCGACTTTCACTCGTTTGTGGCAGTGCGCGCAATCGTCTTGGCCTCCACCTCAGCCCAGATACCGCCGCTCGTCTCTCTGTTGTACGAGGCGTCTCCAAAAGAGAAAATGCCCATCTACTCCATATTACCCTGGCTCTTCAGTTTTCTCCTGGTAAGAGTCGCATTTATGGCCGCGATGCTGATCAAAGGTGGCTGGGCAATCTCCCAACTTGTGCTCATGGTGCCAACGTGCCTTCTGATGTTGCTGTACTGCACCGTCGACGACTCAATGGAATGGCATTTGGCACGCGGCCATGCCAAGCATGCGAAGCGCGCCGCCTTGCGAGCAGCGAGGTGTAACGGAGTACCTTGCAGCCGTTGCCGCGAGTCTTTCACCCGACTTCTGTCTTCTACAAGTGCAGACACCTTCACAAAAAAACCTGGCGTCTGGGACTTGTGCTCAAGTCGTTTTCGAACGCGAACCTTTCTGCTAGCCTACAGCTGGGCCGCAGTGACGTGCTGTTACAACGCTCTCGTCTTGAACGATGGGGTTACGGTTAGCCACGCCGTGACCGTCATTGGCTTCATTGCATCTGCCGCGGCCGTGGCCGTTGCTGCGTTGTGTATTCCCAGCTTCGGCTGTATACGAGTACTGTCCACCTCAGGAATCGTCTTTAGTGCCACTTCCGCTACTCTGACCTCCATGTACAATGACCAGGAGACGCTCACCAGCGACTGTTTAGTTGTGGCAATGCGGATGGCGGATAGTGTCGCCATGTTGTTCCTGTTCTCTCCAAGTATCTACGCGTACCCCGTTACTCTGCATTCTAGTGGCATCGGTTTTGGTCTTGCCTGCTCTCGCCTGGGAGGCATTCTATATCAGGTGACACGATGGCATCCTGTGGGACGCCGTGTCCATGTACTGCTGACCCTAGCTACCATCTTGATGGCACTTTTCGCGGTTGCGATGGTGTTCCTTCCCAAAGAGGCTAACTGGAAGCTGAAGAGTCAAACTGTCGCATTCGCATCAGTCACAGCCTTGACCGGCGATGATTTAAGACGTGCCCTGCGTGAGACCGTGCTTCGCTTGCCGAAGACTGCGTCGGCGCATTAGCAGATAACCGAAGCATTGGCCAGGGCGTCGTTTTTGATGCAGCTCCCGGCGGACCCTTTTACTTCGTTGCCATATCTTTTTTCCGTGAAGCAGTGACTATAAATGCGGCTTCTTTGTTCACACTTAATAGAAAGTTTTTCTGACTGTATCATGTTTTGGATGCTTCTACAATACCGAAGTGAAACGGAGACAAGTTGAAGTTTGTTTAATGCGCCGTATCAGTACTGTGCATAGAAGATGGCTTCGATTATGTTATTACGCTTTCTCTAAGCTATGCTGAGAGTTGAGAAATGCAATCACGGCATTGATGAGTCCTGTAGCTCTGGAAGGATTATGGCGTAACTAAATTTCTGACCGGTTCGTTTGTGTATGCGTGTTAATGCTAGGGTTTCGTTAGAGAGAGAAAAACCGATATATTTAGGGCGTGTTGTTATTTGTATTGGCAACGATGGCCTTCCAAGTATGGAATTCTGGTTTACTATATTGCACTTAGCTCAATGTTAGCTATAGCTATAGCATACAATGTTAGCTTAGCTATATTTCTTACCACAATGTTTACGGCTACGCCGGTCGTCCACTTTGGCGGGGCGCAATGGCCTCTATTTTTATTCTCTTGGCAGGCTATTGAAAATTACTTTTGCCTTCTGCATATTAATTTTCACGCCTACCCTTGCACTTTCTCGGTTAAGGTCCTCTATCATTTGTTGCAATTCAGCCTCAGTGTCACTGAACAGGACAATTTCATCTTGTTACAGAAGTTGCATTACTTTTTTGTAATTCTCCACCTCCCTGCCTCCTAAGTATACACGCCTATAAGGCATCGCGTCTTTAACATTGGGCCGCAAGCCCACGTGCAGCGCCTTTTCGCGTAAACGGTTGGGAACTTGATGTTTAGTACATCCAGAGCACGTTGAGCTACGTGCATCCGTGAGTTTTGCTTTGTGTGTGATTAAGTTGTTCGCCGGCGAAGGTGACTGCTGGTAGAGTCTTAACCATCGGGGCCCCATACCTGGGCTACGTGAAGCTGTGTACGTCCATGGCTGTTGTTTCGTGTGTGACTAAATTGCTTGCCAGAGAAGGTGACCGCCAGCAGAGTCTGAACCGCGGTGGGAGCACGCTCGGACTACGTGAAGCCAGTCTTCGTCCGCAGCTATTGTTTTGTGCGTGATTAAATTGCATGCGGGTGAAGGTGACCGCCAGTGGAGTCTGAACCACGGCGAGAACCAGCGCGCGTGCGTATGCTTCACGTATGCGTCTGGACGGCAAGAGGTGAATGCCGACGTCTCGAGAGGTTTATGAAAAGGAGCCGATCCAACGCATCGCCAGCTTGCTCCGGAGGACGATAAATGAACGCTGAAGAACTCCTGGGCAAATAAGAAGCCGCCAACGTCACGTCCCCGACACCGAACACCACCAGCCACCTTGGAAGCCAGCCGCCGACGTCGAGGGCCGCTTGCGAGCCGCATCGGTGTGGAGGGAATGGTGACGCGCTCGGATTACTGCATGTCACTTTTGATTCTGTCGACTGCGGACCCTAAATATTTTCTTTACCGATTACTGTTTAGAACATTAGCCTGTACCAATGGACATATAGCTCATTGTTCATGTAGCGATTGCACATCGTAATTGTTCTACGTTGTAACATCTGTTCTTTGCACTTGTCACCTTCATACTTTTTCTCTATAACATATTTAAAACTGCAACTTACTAACACCAGTTTGCTTTGTTTTTGAGTGATCACATTAAATTACTGTTCTGTTCTTGATTTGATCAGGGCTTTCCCTCGTTCACGACGGCAATTGGCGAAAGCCAGACATCAGACTCCAAGCCCTTGTGGCACTGCTGCGGAGGAACTAACGCATCTACTCTGAGTCAAGACACGTCTGAAAAAGCTAAAGTAGTTTAGTTATTCGCCGTTGATTCTCCCTTCTAAGCCTATCTTGTCGGCATATATAGAAATGTCTAAAGCCCACGTCTTAAAAGAAGAGAACTTCATATTCGTTGACACCATTGGATTTCTTAAATTCCGTATAATTGGCCTGCCCTATTTTTGAGCATCTGGGTATATGCCCCGAATGCTCCCGCCTGCTCTGGAGCACGAAAGATTCATACAGCGCGGAAAATTAGTGTCAATCAGAACAGCTCTCTTTTGAGTACTAAAACCGAGACACAAACGCGACGTAAAACATACTTAAAGTATGCGGACATCTTATTGGAATAGCGGGCAATGGTGCTTTGTCTTCCTTGATCTTTTTAACTTGCTTATATTTGGGCTTAACGAGAGGGAAGGAAGACGAGGGCCCTATTGTTTATTAGTCATATCATAAGAAGCGAATTATATTTGGGCAGCCCATTCATGGCCCATTGGGTATGTGCCACTAGGTATCTGTGCTCATTCTGGGACAATCCTGCAGATTGGATCGGCATCACTGTGACGCAAGCGGCCGTGCTTCTCTTTGCCTACACAGCTCATCAAAGTACTTATTCGGCAAGCAGCAAACATCGCCTTTGTCCCCTTAGCACTTTGTTGTATAGACATCCCACAGTATGCAAATTGGTGCTATAATTTAGTCATAGCTTTAGAACGGTGCAATTAGTAAACGCGAAAATTGCGTGAGATTAAAAATGTGATGTGTGCAGCAAATAGACATAAACGTCGCATGGGGCTACAAGTTGCATCGGATGAAAATAAGCACACTTATACGTGTCGATTTAAGTTGTACATTATGTCATTAACGGCTAAAAAAAGCTTCGCTGTACCTAGATACCACAAGGAAGACCTTTGCTGTTAATGGACCCAGTTTTCCTGCTCATGTGTCATGCAGTTTTGGTAGTAGTCACGTTAGCTGCTCAGAAGAAGAAGAAGAGAAGAGCAGGAATGGCTGAGAAGCCTGAGCCCATAGTGGGTTTGTGCCATTTATTGAGGATTCATCATCATCATCATCATCATCATCATCATCATCATCTCAGCGGCTGCTGGGCATCGCACTTAGCGGGGCACAGGTAGACAAGGAGCCCAAATACGATCTTCCCTTCGGTGTTGGAGTTTTCCAGCGGTTGCTTCTGTCCAGCCTCAGCATCGCAGGCTGCAGTCTACACGCCGCACAACGACAGCTTCCGAACGACAGCCATCGTCATGGATCACTGGTGTCGGCGTCCTGCCCGGTTCGCGAACATCAGCGTAGACGAGTGGAAATTACTGGCCATCCCGGTGGACGAGAACGGCAACTACAGCCGCTGCACCATGCGACACCCACCGGAGAACCGCAGCTCGGCCCGCATCGTTACGTGTACATCGTGGGAGTACGACATTGACGCGTGCGGTAACAACATCTTCAGCCAGTGGAACCTGGTGTGCGGCAGGAGGTGGCTCATCAACTTAGCCGGGTTTACCTACGCGGCGGACACCGTTATCTCAGTGCCCGTGTCCGGGGCCCTGGCACACCGCCTTGGCTGGAAGACTGTCGTGTTCATCGAAGTGAATCGTCGTCGTAGCCGGCACAGCGAGAGGCCTGCCCACCGACTTCAGCGCGTTTGTGACTTCGCGAATCTTCACCTCGGCCGCCATCTCCGCCCTGATACCGCCGCCCGCCTCTCTGCTGTGCGAGACGCCTCCGTCGGAGCGGATGCCCGTGCACAGTGAGCTGCCCTGGTAGTTCTGTTTTGTCCCGGTTCAGAGTCGCAATTTATGGCCGCAGTGTTCACGAAAAGGTGCTGCGCCGTATACCAACTCGTGCTGACGGGCTCCGGTGGTGTAGTACGTTAAGGACCGATGCACGACTAACCCTCGCGACCATCTTGGTGGCACTGTGATGGAGTTGCTTCACAAACAGACTGACCGGAAAGGGGAGTGCCAGATTCTCGCATTTGTATCGCTGGCAGTTGTTTTGGGCGACGATTTAAGACTGGCAAATGCGAGTGTTCTACGTTCCGTTGCCGAGCAATGCCGCGGTGAATTAGTAGAGCACCGAAACTATTTGCGAAACCCTATTGCCTACGCAGATCCCCGTGCACTGTTTAAACTCGTTGATATCTTTTTGTCTGGAAGCAGGGACGATGAATGCACCTTTTTCTTTCTCTTTTTTCTGACACTGATATTTTTTGTGAGAGTGGGGACGTTTTGATGAATTTTACAGATGCGGAGGGAGACGAAGACTCATCGGACTCTGTATCTTATTACATAAAAATTTGTTTAATGGCTCAATACCAGCGATTAAGTCATGTGCGGCTTCCGTTGACGAACGGGTTTGGTTGGGAGGCAAGCAACGGAAGAGCTGTGGCCCTCTGGGAATTCAGTGACATTACTCAAAGTGCGGGGAGTCTCCTTGCGTGCCTGCGTCGGGAAGGTTCAAATTTGACTTTGGTGTGATAGGCTGTTTTTCTCACATATGTGTACGGATCATGGCTGTACCATAGACCATGACATCTCTTCTAAACCGTAGTACCTTTCCTCTGCACTGTAGACAGCACATGGACGAAACAGTCGAGTCTGTGAGGGCCGGGGTAAAAGGGAAAATGGGACGCCGCGACGCCACATCGGCTGTTTTATCAGCGTATCGGTGTATTTTCCTTTTAACTGCGCTAACGAAGACGCTAGCAGACGCCACAGAGCGAACGCTAATTAGTAACTCCTTTGTTTTCCTTTATTTCTCTAAACAGTAATCTGCCGAAGTCCGTGAAGTGAAGGTTTCTTAAAAGCGTAATTTTTAACGCGATAGCGTTAAGGAGCTCGTGTCGCAGAAAAGCCGGTGTCGTCGGCGTCGGTGTCGGTGTCGGCGTCGGCGTCCGCGGCGTTGGCCGTGAGCGATAAATCACGGCAGGCACTTCATAAATAAAAAGCAACTTCCAAGATGGGCTGGGTGGGAATCGAACCAGGGTCTCCGGAGTGTGAGACGGAGACGTTACCACTGAGCCACGAGTTCGATGCTTCAAAGCGGTACAAAAGCGCCTCTAGTGAACGCGGTGTTGCCTTAGAAACGAGCTGTTTCTAAGGCTCAGGCGTGCGTCGCTTGCTCAGGCGCTCATTTCGTTGTCGCGCCGAACGCTGCGTTGCTCGACGCTCACCGCGTCCGATGCGGGGCGCGTAGTCGCTGCGCCGTAGCCCAATACCCCTTGTCGGGTCGACGGGAACGCTGTCGCGTTCCACTCTTGAAGGCGAAGCTTAAGCGTCCTCCAATTTTTTTTTATCCAGCCAGAAGTTGCACAATGCCACAAGCGCTCCACAAAAAGCAAACCACGCACGCGGTCATCTCACTATTGCCCGATGGCGATAAAGCCTTCTTGACCGCTCAGGCCAGGTCAACTGGTAGCAGTGGGTGAGATCTCCAAACCACAATCTCCTCTTCTCTTCTCTTTCTTTCTTTCTTTCTTTCTTTCTTTCTTTCTTTCTTTCTTTTTTTCTTTTTTTCTTTCTTTCTTTCTTTCTTTCTTTCTTTCTTTCTTTCTTTACGATGGTCCCGTATGCGTTTTAATCGTAGCTTCCTGGCCACTTTCAGGTGGATGGCAATGTTTTTGTGTTTGTTTCGAGAGGCATGAGCCGGGGGCAAGCAAAGGGGATGCAGCTGAGGCAGCGCTTGCGTATCAAAGAACATGTCGTTTTCGCGCGCTATGACTCTCCGGGGATCTTGCGCGAAACAGAGGTACTATCGGCGTCAAATGAAACGCAAACAGCGGGGCTCGTGGCCGAAGCATAACTGAAGTTACAGTGCGCGCCGTCCAGTTATAACCATTGACGGGCGCGCACCTCCGGCTTAACCGCACTTAACGATGTTGCTCGTTCTACACTGCGAAATATTTCGTTTCTATTCTTGTTCCTTTTTATTTGAAAGCTAAGAGAGACAAAAGAAAACACAAGCTGAAATATCGCTGCACAGCCGGAGCATTCTCGCAAATTGCGGCGCAACAGTATATGCACTATTCGCGTCAAGGGAAGCGCGAACAACGTGTTATTCGTTGCGCTGTCATCATTACTGCGCCGCCATCGTTTCTCGCTTTGAAATACAAACTGAACTGACCAGAAGCGAAAATATCGAAGTATAGAAGGTGCAAGACCGCGAAGTGCAGTTGAACCGAATGGGCGTGCCTGTCAATGTTGATGACTGGACAGCACGCACTGTATGCTTCTGCCTTGCGCTCCGCTGTTCGCGTTTCATTTGACGCTGACCGTATACATACAGCGAAGTCAGAGGAAATCAAAAACGAATTTTTTTAAATACAAAATCTGTTGTTTCATTACGTTTCTGCGGCCTTCTTCATTGCAAGCGCTTTGGAACCACCCGATGCAGCAGCTGCAAAAGCCCAAATGTCTGACATATAAGCCTCAAAAATCTAGAAGCACTCGGAGGTGCGTGGTGTCGGAGGCTTTCTCATGCCGATGTGTGTGAAAGCTTTAAACGAAAATCGCTGCGTGACACGTGTCAGCCGCACCAATTTCCCCCGCTTCTGTCGTTGCGTTTGAAACAGCCTTTAGGTCTCTAAAGACGCTGCATGATGTTATCTTGCTTCTTTGTGTCCGCCTCGCGGTATCACAGGTCCTTAGCAGTGTTCCGTGTGACCAAAAACGCGAACGAAGTAATCACCAGTCGTTTCCACTTTCTTATCGCGATTTCTGAAATCATAAAAGATAAGCTTCTCTCTCTCTCTCTCTTCGCTCTCTCTGTTTGAACATGAAAGCTCCTTTGTGATCGCTCTTACGGCGGTTGCGACTATTCCTTTCGGGAGCATTTGTGATCAATCGACTGCCCCCGCTCGTCGCCCCATTACATTAGATGAGCACACGCGCAGTACCTGGCTGAAGCATCAAATAAGCATTCATAATGGGTTCGGATGCATTATGATTCTTGGCACTTGCGACAGCTTAATGCGCTTTGATGTAGCACATACACGTCAATACTTGCGCGTCGGAAGACCTTTTTTAGTGTGCACCGTTACAAGGTCCGAGATACAGTATTGATGTATGCAGCAGCGAAGTGCACTTACTGTGGTACGGCGTTTGATGGATCTCTCTACCTTTCCTACTTTCGATCACCCTGTTTCTTTTTTTTTTTCCTGGGAACATTTCGTAGGCGTAGTTGTCGGTTGATGGCAAGTAATACCGAAGTTTATTGGTGCGATAGTTGTGTGTGGCTTGCCCTGTTCTTTCGTATGAGTATATCGAAGGGAAATGAGTGGGTTCTCTTTTAGTATTGTCGGCCGCGACGTATAATGATGACGAGGAGAGAAATATCATGACTGTATAGAAATACTAAACCTAGGTATAGCGCGCACATTCGTGAGGCCGATATGGTAGTTGATGGGTGCGGATAGTTCTGCGTTACTTCGCAAAAATATATGCTATATATGAATGAAATAGGCTCGCTTTATATATGGTCAGCGAAGAGTACGATGATAACAAAGAGAGAAATGTTATGACTGTATGAAATTACAAAGTCGGGGGGAGGGGCAGTAGGCCCTTAACGTTGAAGAATTTCGCAATATAATGGTCTAGGATAACGATGTGGTGGTTTGCGCAGAGCTGCTGTAACAGTTAGTTGCTGAAGGGAACGGAGTGCATGTGCTTGCATTAAGTATTGTCGTTGAGACGTCCATTTATAATGCACTGGGAGATATGATGATTATATAGAATTAATAATCCAAAGTAGGCTCCTAATGATGCGGTACTTCGTAGTTGATGAGTCTGGATAGTTTTGTGTGGCTTGCGCTAACCTTTGGAAGGCCATGGAGTCTGATCATGTTGAATATTATCGACGAGACGTACAATGATAAGATAGAAACAAATTTCGTGACTGTAGAGGATTAACAATGTACACTAGCGCGGAAACTGCTCACGAGCGTTCAAGGACAGCACAAGGAATTTTGTTCTTTGCTTATCGGTTTGTACACCTTGACATATTAAGCACAAGTTGACCATCGTAGTTTGACCAAAGGCCAAAGATAGCTTCCTTTCTGATGTCAGAATACGCTTAAGTCAGTTGTGGTGCGGGCTTTACAAGTTACGCGTACTCATCTTCAACCAAACTGCAGGCTTGACACGTCTCTTGTGTCGTTGACAGAAGGAATTGTACGTTGTCGGCGTCCTATTTTTATCAGAAGAACAAGTTTATCAGATTAAGTTGGCGATCGGTAACGCGTCTATTTCCTCAGACAACATGCAAAAACATTTACTGATAAAATACAGCACCTAGTAACAGTACGTTTGGGAGGCGGCACTCAGTTCCTGGCGTGTTTGAGGACGTAATTTAAGCGCGCTTTTCCGTAAATTGCAAGACTTTCGGCCGGTCCTGCAAGCGGCTACCCGTGCTATTTGCCGCAATATAATGTTTTAGCTGCTTCAAGCTTGCCGTTATAGGCAGTTTACAGAATGGCGGAATAGCCGTGAACTGGACAGCGGCAGCAGTGCTGGTAGCGTCATCTGACGGCGCTTTGTGAAAACACAAAACGTTAGAAATATTCTTTTTCTTTTTTTGACATGCCGTCCTCGTCGAAGTAAGCAGACTCTGCAGTCCCGAGACAGTTACCGCGCTAAGGAGCTCCACTAAAGTGTACTCTTTCGCGTGACCTAGCAGCCCCAGCCACAAAACCAAATTCACGTTTACATATGCCATGTTAATATAACTCTTAGCATCCGGGGTGTTTGTTTATTTATTTTCCATACCCTCAATCGCCGAGTCTTGCAGAGGCGAGTGGGTGACAGTATATAAACAAAGAAAAGAACAGAGTGATACGTGCAGCATTATAGAATATTAGCCGCAAATTGATAAATGTGAAATGAAATATAACAGAATGAAACAACTAAAGCAAAAATAACTGAATTGAACAGAAATAAGCACAACATGTTGTATTAATATTAGCAGTAAAATATAAACGTCTAAAAAGAATCTACCTACCTATCTGTCTGTGTCTGTCTGTGTCTGTCTGTCTGTCTGTCTGTCTGTCTGTCTGTCTGTCTGTCTAATCTAATCTAATCTCATCTAATTTCATTTTTGTTTTACGCCGACCGTTAAAGACATAAAGCCGCAGCTTTCTGAATGGACTATACGCTGCCGCCGCCGCTATTCTCGTTGCGTTTTCCGCGAACAGACGCGCATTAGACTGCTAGCTGGCCAACTTGCTGTTGCGCTCTCGCCAGAGCAGCGCTGCTGTATCAAACGAGCGAGTGAGCTAAACGGCAGGGGCCGGCGTGTTCCAAAAAAAAACGACTGAAGTTCTCGTCACGGGAGGTTTGAAGGAAAAGCCCAGAAGCAGACGCCCCGGGAAGCTCTGACGACGCCGCCATGGAGATCGATTCGCGCCAGGCGCACTCTGCAGGTCGGTAGGGGCCATCTTCCTTCGGCTGATTAGCGAGGACTCTTCGTCAATTCCTTCCCTTGGTCCTCGTTTAGTAGCCCACGTCTGCCGACGCCAAAAGAGACAGCTGCGAGTGGAGCAGAACTGATGTGCGCCGCCCCCAGGATACGACATTGGTTCCCCAGGATACGACATTCGAGCGTCTCTCCTTCGCCGCTAAAGCGTCGTAAACAGAACCTTCACTGCAGTGTTTAGACGCTTCGGTTAACGCGAAAACCCAAGCCAATGTTATCGAAACCTTTAACCTGCGTGCGTTTATGTGATGCTTATATTTGTGCTGCCGGGTTGGATTCCCGTCAGTTTCATGCACCGTACGTGATAGGCCGCTCGCCCATGAAGTATCACGTCCTGAGACTTTACGAAGGAAGGAAGAATATTGATTGGAAAACGACGTGCGTCTTATTCACGCACTTAACTTTAAAGAAATGGACTGGCCTTGAATTTCTTGACCATTAAACGACTTTTGAATATCAAATAAAGTCAGCTATGGACTAAAAATGACATTTCGCTGTATGTGGGGAAAAAGAAGGGGATTTTATGTGCCAGAACCACAACATGATTACGACGCACGCCGTAGTGGGGGACTGTGGAAGTTTTGACCACCTGAGGTTCTTTAACGTGCCCCTAAATCTAAGTACACGGGTGCTTTTGCATTTCGCCCTCATCGAAATGCGGCCGCCGTGGCCAGGGTTTGATCCCGCGACCTCGTGCTTAGAAGCCCAACACCATAGCCACTAAGGTTTTTCGGTGTTCTAGATTTATATAGTTTTGCTCTGTATAGTGCCCTTTTAGGCGTCCTCAAGTATAGAAAGGGCTTGTCGCCTGAGGGAATGCGACATATATGGATTAGTGTAATCTTCTTTCTTGTAGCTTCAGACGTTCTTGTGGCCTCTTTTTCTTACGGTTTCGCTTCCTAAATTGCAAAGCAATCTGTTTTGTCAACACAGCAAGGCAACAAATCTCTTCGCACATACATAGCCGTCGCAATTTTTTCCGTTTGTAGCGCAATGATTTTTAAACGATCAACTTGCAAGTCACAACGTCGTTTCTAGCCAGAAGGACGAAGTTTAGTCATATCCATGTTTTCAACCAGATGGCCGTTGAGCAAGAGATTAGGTCGTTGCCACTAGGTGCCACAGACCAATGAATAATGGCGCTCTTATAGCGAAATTGTTTTATTGCAAAAATAACCGTTTGCGGGTTATACTGGAGTTCACGCTCATGGCTTGACTGAGTATAGCCAGGGTGGGCCTAAGTGGCACGTACTGTACATAAAAATTGCCTCCCGTCGCCTACGGCCTTGGTGCTGGCAGAGCGTCGAAGGGGGACTGCGGATCGGCAAACCTTACGCTAGGTGCCCACCCCATTGACACGGGCCAATCACTCCCGACAAAAACACTGCCGCTTCACCATTCCGACTGTGTATCGGCCACTGCGCTCCTGTTTCCACGGAAGTTGGCGCTTAAACGGAGCAAAGCGCGTCGTTTCCGTGTAGTGCTCCATCATCATCATCATCATCATCATCATCATGTTTATGTCCACTGCAGGGCGAAGCCCTCTATAGCCAAAGGCAGATCTTGAGAAGCAAAACGGTCCCCAGAAAAGGTTCCCTCTTTGTGGACTTTTTGGCTCGAGCAAATACGAGGAAGAAGCTCACGTCCGATCGAACCACGCTGGAGTGCTTTCCTGGACGCTATCAAATTGCGGCATGTCGGCGTTTCGAGCCAATCAGAAGGGCCGAAACAACCCCGTAATCCAACCCCAGCTGACCAGACGGCGAATTTGATAATATTGTCACGTTGTAGTGACATGTGGAGGAAGATGCAACGTCAAAAAATTAGTTACGAATTCAACTCTTCATCGGGCGAACCTGCGCCGAGCAAAGCATGTAACACTCGGCGCGATGATTGCGGCGAACAAGCTCGTCGATCGTCGATAAAATGTGATCTGCGGGAATAGCGCGTCGACTGTTTGCACATGACTCGTCGAAAGTTCCAGCGCAATTATCGCTAGTGCCCGCGTGCCTTCCAGAAAGTGCAACGCTATTCGCGTCACGCATAAAATTCAACTACACAAGGTTAGACGACGACATATATCTATGCAACCTACAGATTCGACGATAACATCCGAGGTATTTTCGATTGATTTACCGCGGGAAAAAATGGTCGCCCGAAAAAGGATGAGCCAAAGATTGACAATTTACGCGTGCCAATATGACGGAAACGTGTCAAGCGTGGAGCATATATAGCTACCCTGCGTGAACCTCCATACTTTGCAGCTGCCTCGAACGCTAGTACAGTAATTTTTGTAGGAAACTCTATGGCCGGGGTTTCACAAGCTGTCAAGTTTTGGAAGGGACTGGCCCACGGACCCGGTCAGGCTTGAGCACCCGTGGCTGGTATTCGGCGAATGCTCGACGCCACCTCGCTTCGTGGAGGTCGGCGCGCGACGCTCGGCGACGACGGGCCAGCCTTCATTGCAGTCTCGACGCGCGAGCGTCGTCTCCGCGGCCCCACGATGAATGGACCGGAAGCAAGTCGACACTGACCGTTTTGTTCGTGCAATGCACCGGCGTAGCCCTACGGGAAGCTGCTGCGAAGCTGAAGCGGTGCACGGAAGCGCGCTGTTCTTTCCCTTCGCCTCACGTTGTGTATTTACTTCCTGTATATGCACTCGCTGTGTTTGTTTTATAACGCAAGAAGTTAAGTGTTTTATAAAGCAAGAAGTTAAGTAGGTGAGGGCTAGACTAAAATTACGTCTGATATAAGCAAGAGTACCACTAGCATTACTAGTTATATGGTTAACATGAGCTTGCTTAACATGAGCTTGGTTAACATGAGTTAGGGGAACGTTAAGAAAATAGGTAAACGGTGTGCCGTTAGAAGTACGGCGAGCAACACTCATTTCTTTACATCTATTTATATTGTACACGCGTGTGATATTTGATTGTTTGAATGAGGCGCGTGGGCGCCATCACCCGAGAGAAGAAGAGGAAGAACGAACTGCGCTCGCGCTGTGAATCTAACCGGTCAGCGCTGCAACCGCTGTTGTAAATATAACCTGTAAGTAGTTGCTCGTCTTACTGACTCGTCCTTCGCGTAACATTGTGGTGGCGGGTGCCGTTCCCCTGTCCTCGCCACGGAGCTCCGCAGCGGTCGCACCGTCCTGCTTTCCGTCATGGCTCCCGGTGACGACACCTCGTCTCCTTCCACTCCTGCGACCCCGACAACAACGTACGTTGCAGTTGCCAATCCCCGCGATCCCGGCATATTCTCTGGTCAAGATAATGTTGACGTTGAGGACTGGCTCAACCGGTATGAACGTGTTAGCCAAAACAACCGCTGGGACCCTACCATTATGCTAGCCAATGACCTCTTCTACTTGGGCGGAACTCCTCGTGTCTGGTTCCGGGCCCACGAGGACGAGATCTCTAGCTGGGATGCTTTCAAGGAGAAGCTCGTCGACCTCTTTGGAAATCCCACCTGTCGGCAGCTGGCTGTAGAAAAAGAGCTTTCTCTACCCGAGTTGCTCGTCTTGCTGACTCGTCCTTCGCGTAACAATATTCCGTTTCACTAGCAAAGTCTCACACCACACATTTACATTACTTAGGTTCGATTGTAGTGTTAAATGCTCATTAGCCACTCCGCGTACGCAAAAAGGCAACAAGACGGCAGGAGGGTGGCTTTCTTAATTACTTTTGGCCTAATGAAAGCTACCTTTAAAAATAAAAATACAAAAAATAAAGATATCATTGTAAACCATGTGACAAATCACTGAACAGTCAACCAAAGAATGGAAGGGAGTGTGTTATGCTTTCAGACGCGAAGTCATAAAAGGGAAAAATTGTTATCCAGCCGACAGCAACATGAAGCTTCAAAGGTACCAAATATTAGTTTCCTAAAATGAAAGCATCGCAGTTGTAGAAGACTTTGTCCTGGTCGAGGGATCGAACCCGCCACCAACGCTTTCCCAACGTGGTTGCCTTATATATTTTCATGCTATTATCAGGGGGAAGAAAATGTTCTTTCCTTGCATAAATCTTCAACTAACGTATTTTCGCAGAACTAATTTCCCAAAGGCAGAGACAGTTTGGAAAGGTGATTCCAGCTTTACTCCTCGCGCAACAATCCAGCGAATGATGGCAAAGGGCGGTTGTGCTGTGTGCAAACAAGCAAATCTAATCTCGAAGAGTGATCTTCGTCGTGCTACTACCGAGATTAGCTCTCAAATCTCTATCATTTTTTTTTTCGTGGGTAGTGATTTGATAAGTTCGTTGTGAACAGTATATAGCTGTATGTATGTTTAATTTCCTCCGGTACGTTCTCATGACCTGTTCAGGCTCGTGTTGTTCTTGTACCCGTATAAGCTGCCTTTTTCTTTATTTTCCCTGTGATTCATGAACCTGCTGTTAGTGCGTTTTATTAGCAAAACTTTCTCTGTCTCTTCTTTCGACTTTCCCGCTGCTGCTGTTGGTGCAGACTGTCGTGCTGGCCGACTAGCTGGCTTGCCTTGCGGAAAAGTTCATAATTAGGACGGCACTCCTATCGTTATTATACCTCCTAGCTGTGATAATTTCTACGTTGTTATGCCGTCATGGTAGTTCTATCGTCGTCTTTCTGTCGTAGTGATCCCGCTGTCGTCATCGCATTGCCCCATGCCCACAGCTTGAACTTTGAAAAGATTAGCTAGGCGCAGAAAAATCCACTGGGCGGGCTTCATCGGCCAGTATCGGCATCGGGTTGTGGCCATGCCGTCGTTTGGGACGCCTTCCTCGAGATGTCTAGTCGTCGTCATTCTAGTGTCATCATATGTTCATCGTCATGCCGTTGTCCTCACGCCGTCTTCGTTGTACTAATATCATCAGTGCTGGCTGCTGGCTACAGTCTTGCACCATTGGTCAGTACCGGACATAGTGCAAACACCGGATATAGCGCGTATATGGAGGTGGCTCACAGTGGCAGGAGATAGTGAACGTAAGCGCGGACGTGTGCTCCAATGCCAACACAACACCGTTGTCATGCCATCATCGTCATGGCATCGCCTGCATGACATCGTGGTCATTCCTTCATTCCTTGATCATCGTCATATATTTCCGCCCTTTTCACTTTATCACTGCCACTGAGTCGTCATATCGTTGTTCTCACGCCACCGTCTGTAAGTCGTCATCGTCATACCGTCGTCACCAGACCGCCGACATGCCGATGTCACCTTTGCGTTGTTGTCGCAGAGTCACCGTAATGCCGTCATCGTTTCTTCATTGTCCTCATTATGTCGTAGTGATTCTACTGTCTGTCATGCCTTTGTCGTCACACAGTTGTCATCGTTCTAGCATCGTCACCTCATTATCGTTATGCCGTCGTCGTCTTCCAGCTCCGTCATCCCATCGCCACAACGTCGTCGTCATGCCTTCGCCATTATACCATCGCCATCATTGTAGCATCAGCACTACGTCATCGTCATACCATCATCAGTTCAGCGCCGTCATCCCATGATCGTTATGCCGTCGTCGTCGTCACATCGTCGTCATGCCATTGCGGTCATTGTAGCGTCGTAATGCCGCCGTGGCCGCTTCATCTTTGCTACTCCTTCATCGTCATACCTTCGGCATCATCCCAGCATTGGCATCACGTTTTCACGGCATCATCGTCCCACTGTCGTCATAACATTGTCGTCATAACGTCGTCGTCATAACATCGTCGTCACTCCAGCGTCGTCGTCCTATGATCGTTACGCCGTCGTCGTCCCGTTGTCGTCATTCCGCCATCGCAGTGCCGTTCTCTTCCTTCGCAGTCGTCTTCATGCCACCATGGCCGTTCCATCGTTACATTATCGTAGTGATGCCTGCGTTGTCATTAAACCGTCGTGCTGCCGTCTTCATACAGTCATCGTCATGTCATCGTGGTCGTCATATTGTCGTCATGCGTGGCAGGTGTATGATAGAGCGCAACAAGTTATGTTGAGCAAGGCGGTTTCCAGTGAAAATGTGCCCAACTAGGTCGTGTAATCTCTACTTGCTAGTTACCGCTAAGCAGGTCAGCGTTCACAGACTCCAATTAAACCTTCGCTTAAGCCGATTCCCACTGTGCGTGGGACCCGCCTATGTTTATAGTTATAGACTTTCGATAGTTTTTTTACGGCGAAGCTGTATATGTCTAGGGTCCCATCTACTTTTCGTGTTTGCGTGTCAGCAATAAAAATATGAGCGTGGGTCGCTCGCTCGGATAGTGAAATACCGGGCCGACGCGCGGCGGACGTGAAGCAAGCTTCAAGCACTCCGCCTCTAATAATCATAAATGAAATACATAAATCAAAATATACTGTTTCAAGTCGATGAGTATACTGGAATCGTTTGTGAACAGCACATGGATTCACGAGGATGAGGCGTTGAAATACACGCAAAGGACAAAATGTATGTACGACCATACTCCCTTGACTCGCTGGAGGACAATGCCACAGACTGTGGGGATATCTGTGCCGTACAAACGAAAGGCATAATTGTGATATCCATTGTGTCTATCTCTCCAGGGACACCCAATTGTGATATCGAGAAGTTTATGACCACGCACGTTGTATGGCTTAACTGAGATGACAGTACCCCTGAGATCGTCGTTGCAGGCTTCAATGTGGACATTTCGAAACTAGACAAGAAACGGCTCGGTCACTTTGTGCTGGAAGTGTTTGGTTTGGAGTGCTGCACCAATCCAAGTCACTCAACTACTCAACAACGGTCGCTTATAGGTCTAACTTTGGCCAAGAATGTGCCTAAAGTTCTCCCCCAACCACTCAGTGCATATCACAGTAATCACAGAGCTATCATCGCTACCATTACCAAATCATGACAATGAATACACTTAGTCCTGTCTAACCCTGTGTGATGTGCTACTGAGCTTCGCTGGTCCTCCACTTCCACAGAGTGGAATGACTCCTCAATTTATGCAGTTGCGTTACATTTATTTTCTTTTTGTTGTTTTTAGCAGATATCTTGAGATAACCGACCCTCTCGGTCGACAAGCATTTGATATTTCACAATTAATAAAGAAAAATGCATGTGAGGCCGCTATTAGCTGAAAACTCGAAGCGCGGAGATGGAGATAGACTATTCAAACTTTGCCATTATGTTTGCCCTTTATCATGTGTGCACATGTAGGAGTCGCATAAAATCATTACGATATAGCGACTCTGCAGCTCCCAGAAACGTCAGTAGCAGACGCACTACTGCTTATTATCATAACGGGAAGGTGAACGCTCTTACTTGTCATACCGCAGGTTATTTTTGCAAATGCATTCAGAAAACTAAACTCGGTCTACCGCGCTATCAATTTCTGTCCGCTTTCTGCATTGCACTCGGCTTTGAATATAAATATTCATCGTTGATCGTTCCGCGCCAGTGTCGCAGACGTCAAGTAGTCACTTTAACTGCAATGACGTCATAATATTTTCCCACGAAAATTCTTTCACAGCAGGGCGCTGCCTTGGAAGCGAGCTGCATGTGCGCAATTGCTAGCGCGTGACGTTTGTGAGTTTCTAGAGCCAGCTGCTCTCTGCTGTGATTGGTGCAGGCAGCAATGAGAGTAACTACATGTGTGTGAGCTACCAAAAGGCAAAGCGAATGGCGGCAGAACTGTTGACAGCCCTGTAGCACTGTGTGATGTTCGTAAGAAAAAAAGAAGTACACATAAACGTGTGCACAGACACTGACGCGCACAGACAAAAAATATTTTGAGGCTGTTAAAATAAAAAGAAAGGCCTCGCCTGTGCCACCGAGGTATAACAGGCTTGACGCACAGACAGGAAGGAGTAAGTACGCACACACGCCATATACGCAGTCATCACACACACACACACACAGCATGAGACCGCAGAAAATAGCTGACAATCTCTCAGAGGTGTCTCCATCACAGTCGTCCTTCATTACTGGGAGAAAATCACCCAGAATGACGCACGCACGCAATCTGGTCTACAGAAGTAGTGTTCAAAACCCGGAGGGCATTTGGGTCCGTTACATTTGCGGGATATGGCAAGTATATATGCAAGCCCGCAAACCCCACCACACAAACATACATACACGCACGCAAACACTCTCTCACACAACGCTGAATAAACGTACACTCGCCAACTGAAAAAAAAAAAAAAAAACTCGCACAGAGATGCAATGCACCAACACAGAAGCAGCCGCAGGAGTATTTATTACGTTCGGCCTCCTGAGACTCGGGGCGCCATTGTGGCTCCCACTCCCCCGAACATGTCGGTTCGCAGTATAACGTCCGACGAGCCGCGCCGGTTGTCTGCGGCCTTCAGACGACGCGGGGAGACGACGAAGACGACGTCGGCCACGTCTGTACCGCGCCGCTGATGCAAGCGAGGCGTCTTTTACAAGCTCGCTCACTTCCGAGAAGGGAGGCCCGCGATATACTGGCCCGTTGTGTTATGGCGCAGCGACGAAATTGATCGCTCTGCATGACAAAGGACGGAACGGGCCGTCCCGGTCGGGTCGTTATTCATACGGAACCGAGGACACGCAGGGGACGAAACCTTTTGTTCCTCCCTTTGCCGACCTCAAGCCGGCGTGACGGACGCCGAAGGCGAGAAAAAAGAAGCAAAATGAAGGAGGAGCCGGGCAAGGACTCATTTCGAGACACCCTTCATTGGACACGCCTGCTCGGAAGCCGAGAACAACGAGACGGCTTTGTTTTGCAAACAGAGCTTCGCTCATGGCCCCTATACTCAATATCGGCTAGAAGGTAATATCTACGCGACTCGCGGCATAACACCCACTAATGGCAGGTTGAACGCCTCCTTGCGTCCGAGTAAGTATCGGGAATTCGTCCCTGCGACGCCCCACGTATATACTACGGGTGTTCGTTCGTGACTGCTTCTCGGATTTCTCGGCAGCGGTGTTTATGACGTCGGCGTGTCAGGTGCAAGCCAGTGTGCGCATTTATCAAAGGCGGGGAGAAGAAAGGGTGAGAAGGAAGGGGAAACGCGAATTTCGGTTGTCAACACAACGACGCGTCCGGCTCGCTTACAAAAAGGCGCCATTTCTTTTTCTACATCTTTTTTGTTGCGTGTTTTGCAGTTTTGTGAATGGGGGAGGGGAAGGGGCTCCGGAATAATTTTGATCACTTGGGGATCCTTTAAAGTACATCCAAAGCATAGATACACTACCGTTTTTTTGCATTCTGCCTCGATCCGAACGAGCCCATTGCGACCGGGGATCGAACCCTCGGCTTCGAGGCGCAATTCCACGACAACCGAACCGCCACGGAGCGTATATACGACGTCACACAAAACGATAATTCGACGCCTGTATAAATAATAACGAGGGAAGACTTCGCGCAGCACAGCTGCCAGATCGTAGGTGGAGAAAAGAAAACACAGTGTTTCGTAAGCCTCTTCATCCTGGGATTAAAGGCAACCGAAACAATAGAGCAGGGCGAAAACAAGAGCGTCCTGTTAGCCTTGCACTTTCGTAACAGTTGCTGACAGCTCTTGAGCGTCTCGACGTGGTGGCCGACGCCGAGTCACCCTCGACCTGCCTGTCTGGGCAGTGCGAAGGCTTCGGTCGACGCACCAAGCTGAATAATGTCCTCCAGAGCCTATAGGCTGCTTGAGTAAGCCGCGCGGGCTTCTTTATCTCATCGGCAAACGCCGAGGCTGTCGCTATTGCTCCACCGCTCTTTCAGATGTCGGGCCCAGACCTGTCGTGCAGTGTTGACCGAGGGAACAGTTCAACCCTCGATGATCGTGATGGAGGACGGCGTCAAAGTGGGCGTCTGCAGAAATGCGTTTGTGCAACTTTCTACATCTGACCGCAAATATTTACATTCAAAGGACCGTAGCGTTGATTTAGATTAGCTGTAATCTCATCGGAGAGGAAAGAGAAACTCAACAGCTGTCCCCGCCCATGGCTTATACAGCAAATAATGACGATGGCCGGTTGTTTGTTAATATTTTCTCTTTCTTTTTTTAAAATTAAAGTTTGCTCACTGTTTCCAACAAATACAGACACATCCCGAAACATACGTTTGGAAAGATAGGGTCGACCCTTAGTCGTTACTTAAATGAGTCGTTTTTTTTTTTTTAATGCACATCGCCTCCATTAAACGTTTCTCCTCTTTCGAGCTTTCTTTCTTTCTTTTTTTTTGTATGTGTGCCGAAGCAGCGGTTTGTCGGGCAAACTTTCCGAGGACCATACGCGCTTGCTATCGCGACGAATTCGTGTGGTCCACAGTGTGGTAGACGGCGAAACGCTCGCTATCACGTGACGCTGCGGCTCGATCGTCACAGCGCGGGTACTGTATACGAGTGCACCCGCGAGACACCGGTCTTGAATCGCCTCTGCTCAGCTTCCAGCATCCGCGCTGCACCCCCCATCCCCCTCTCCCTGGCCAGTGTGTCCAAGTACCAAGCCAGTCCTCGCGCACGCCGAGGGTACTGCTTGCTCTTTCAAAGAGCTCCACCGGCTCCTATACAGCACTTCCATCCTCGCTAAAGGGGGTCGTCACGGCAGTACGGCGCGCCTGGTCAAACACACTCGGCTGCACCGAAACGATGGCGCAGCTCCGCAGCCGCCGTGAATTTACCTTGCGGCCCGTAGAAGACTCTCAGCCCGCAGCTATATGGCGGGGGGCGGGCGACGACGCCCGTCGCAAGTGAAAGCTGTTTGCGTTCGGCCCGGGACGAGCTTCGAACTGCGCCAAGAGTGCATTTGCGTTTGCGATGCGCGAGCGTGCTTTTACGTGCGCATGTATACTTGCGCGGCGGGTGCGTTGTTTCGTCACGCTGAGTCTCTGGCACTAAACGCCCTGGGAGGGTTTGGAATTTCCAGCGCGCTTCGGGAGAAGGCTCAAGCACCGCTACGTGCCACTACGCGGGGCGTACGGCGCTTGCTTAGCCCGTGTCTCTTATGTATAGCGCTTAGCATGCACGGCGCCTGGATCTGCAATGTCGTTTTTCGCATGTGTGCGTTTTTCTTTTCTGCTCACTTCCGTCGGCATTCGTTGTATTGATATTAAGTTGAAAGATAAAAAAAAGAGTGAGAAAGCAGCCAAAGAAACTGACGATTATTCTTTTTGTTGTCAAAGTTCAGAATCGTAGCGTAGAAAGCGTTTCCATGGTTTCTGATGCTGCAGGTCGACCTTACAGGAAAATGCGTAAGGCACGACGAATCATTTTCAGTAGTTCGAGGACATCTTGCTAATGCGTTTACTATTCCCCGATCGTATTTTTTTGTATATCTCTATTTGATTGAATTTCAAAATTGTCTGTAGTATAGCAGTGTACCCTGGATACTTCATCGTCGGCATATTGAATGTGCACGCGCTGATATTCGGTATGAAAGGACGAGCAAATCGCGTTAGGCTCAGTAGTAACTCCGCCTAATTTGGAAATCAAGAGGGGGGGGGGGGTAGTTGCAATGAACCAGTTTCAGGATACTTCGTTTCACAATTCGTTCGAAATGAGAATTGAACTTGCAGCCTCGTGTACAACTGATAAAGATGAGACAAACACTGCCAGGGAAGGTTATCATATATGCCCTTGCCGCTAATACCGTAACCATCTTGCTTAATTAATGTGGACACACAACTACATTGCGGCAAAATACTCATAGTGGACATCAACACTGAGGGTTCTCAGGCGGAACTACAATATTCTAGTGCTCTGTAGTATAGCAAAGCTCCGAAGAAATGACCGAGCCTAATGTTGCTGACCTGCGATGACCTCGCAGAACTGACATATTGAGCGTGACGTGGCCGACAGCAAGGACAAATGCGGAGTCATTGAGCTCTCCCAACGGTACACCTACCTTTGTGTGTCGTTGTGCTTATTAGGCATTCATTTCTATCAGCCAAGCGTACGCCGCACAAACTGTGCAACACTATTCAAAAATTTTATCCTGCTGCAATGTCATGGTGACCTTATCGTGTCAGTGACTATGTATTCGCTTCGTTGTTAACTCAGTATTCCATCATGATTATTAACTTCTCACGCTTGCAACAGGTTCAGTGCTGACTCCACATTACGTGTGATATGCATATATTTGCAACATATGATGTCGCGTTCTTAAAACGTAGTGAACATTTTTTTATTATTATAAGCGTTTAATATTTCTATTTCTTTCACTGTTATTCGTTTCTATATTTTAGTGTTTTGTTCTTAGCTATAGGACATTGGGACATCGGACTTTTGAGTTGGCAAACTTCCTGTTTTGTCGCAGTGAATAAGAAAAAATGGGAATAGCATTTGTTGATTGAAGCTTTCCAAGGAAGCATTTACCACGAGGCATGAGACTAGCAGGTTGGCTAAGAATTCGAAAGTGATTTGTGTCCACAGTTAGAATTCCTATGGATCGTAGAGTTTCCTGCAAAAACTTACAAGAAAGAACTCATCTGCTGGTGCCCACGGCAGCTTAAACGTAGGCCTGCTCACCCAGCATGGAAATAGTGGATATTGTGCACGAATTTGTCCAAACTCTAAACTTTGATGACTTTGTAATACAGTGATTTCAAAGGAAACATTGTGTCATAAGTTCGACGATTTCCAATTACTCCGAGAAACTTATTGCGCTTCTCGTTCCTTTTTACAGAAAGGCTATCACGGCTTGGAAACTTCGAAAAAACATTTGCAGTCATAAGCACGAAGATCTGACAAATCAATGCACTAACTAACAATCATTCCCTTCATACATGAAAGAGCACTGCCGGAGTTACGCCTCTCTAGTAATTTAAGTAAAAAAAAATGGCAGTGGATTAGCACGGCTATGCCAGGATATACGTTGCGAAAGCTAAGGCATAACATGGTTAGCCTTGGTTATTCTTGATACCAAGCCCAGGTTAGTCTGGTTGTCTAGCTATGTTGCGGCGTTCAGCCAGCCGTTCGGCGCGCTGTTCGTCTGTTTCCTGGGCGATTCGTTTCCTCTTCATCTCGTTCCGATGTCGATTCCAGGCTTCCTCCTGCTTATCAGAATTGTCGCCGTCCATACTGGTCCATACTGCCACCTCAGCTATGGTTGCGGCGCACTCGAGCTCTCCTTTTCAATCATCCGACATGTTATCAGGCATGCGACGCAGCTGGCGAAGCGAGCGGAGGCGAACGCAACGACGAGGAACGCGGGTGACGTCATGTGCCTCCTCGGAGCACGCCCACGGCGAAATCGCAAGTTCGCTGTTACTGGCCGCGAACTTTCGCTTTAAAACAAACAAACTCAGTGATACAGATGTCGATTATGCTGCTGCTGCTACTGATGATCACGGCGATGATTGTATGCGTGCAGTATATTGCATTCCTGTTGTCCCCCTCTCAACATGGCAGTTCATCCAGTCAGTGCCCAAGTAGTGTACGAGGCGGCGTACGCTCGCTCGATCCCCAGGGCCAGGCAGCGATGGTCACGCGCTGTGCCCCCGTGGCTTCCCGCCATCATCGCGCCGGTGCCGGCCGAACTCTTTATGCAGCGGCAAAACCGTAGCGGCCCTGCGCTCCGCACAATGGCGGCCCGTGCATTGGCGTTGCCCGAGGACTTCCCCTTTTGTTCTGCCCATCGGTCGGCGACCGCTCGCCGCACTGCGGGGTCGGACGCGGTGCCGGGCATTGCACGGCCTCTCTCCTCGCTCCGTTTGCCATTGTTCTTCGTCTGAACCCTGCGAGGCCTGCGCTGTGTACGACCGATCCTACAAAAGAGCTCTCGCGCAAATATTACTGCAGGAGACAGTCTGCTGTTTCGAGTCGCTAAGTATGGACAGCTGGGCTAGTTGGTTGTGATTGGCATTATGACCGGCGTTCGTGTTGTACTTCACGTCCGTGTTCAATTGTGCGCTGGAACGATGTTTCATAATGTTTCGAATCGTTCGGCATGCTCGTGAATCGTTAGCGGGACGTGGATATTGGTTTACCTGGTATAACGGGAATCGATGAGAAAGGATACCTTGTGTACTCTTTCTTTCTTTCTTTCTTTCTTTCTTTCTTTTAATACTTCGAGCTGTATATTCTGTTTCGCGGCGCAGCGATAGGATTGGATTGGAGCAAAGTTTATTTGTGCCTGCAGTTGGGCTATCGCGCGCCTCGACGAGGGCCTTCCAAATTTTGCGCCTGTGAAGTGCTTGCCGTTCTGAATTGATATCGCTTCCCTCGCGCGCTGGGCGCAAACACTGGTACACATGAAAAACGAACTAGCGAAGTGCGAAACCGCTGGGAACGGCCCGCTACTAAAAAAATAGCTTGCGACGTTCGGAATTAATTGCCTTTTTCGCCCGCTTTGACCTGCGTGTACGAAACGCCCGAATGGCTCTGAGAGGAAAATAAACGGATCAACAACCTACTGGTTCACTTTAATTCCAGTACGAATTCATTCACTTCAAATCTGCTTCTGCATAGATCACGTGTCCCCCCAGCTTATAACAAAATTTTTAAAGGTATAACTCACGAAGCAATGATTTTCTTCGTATTCTTTCTTTAGATAACTAATGAGCTGGATCGTTTAAAAGCCGCCAAATAGAATCTGGACGAGAAAAGTAAACGAATTATTGGCCTACGATGATCTTAGGATTATACGGCCACTAAGAGGTCAACCAAGACACTTCTTCTCTCTATCCGCTCCTCTTGCTAGTTCAGCCATGAATACCGCCTGGGCAGCTGTAATAAAGGTTCCGTGGGCGTAAAATACGTCAGAATGGAGAAAATGCGCACTGGAGAACTGGTGGCGTGATTTGATTTGGCTAGTGAACTTGGTTGAGAGGGAAAGAGCAAGGCCCTTTAATGGATCTTGGAGAAGAAACGTGCCTGGCGGCACGCCTATATAATAGCACACTACCACAGATGGGAAGGATGAGAAATAAAAGTGGTACGCTCAGTGCACGTCACAGACACGCAGCGTACACAAAACGCAATCACAACGCGCAACATACGAAGAGAGTAAAGTATTTCGTTGGGACAGTGTGTTTTGGAGAAAGGTTTAAAACGTTTCGTACCCTCAGTAGGAACACTGCAACGATCAATTCTCGACTCCGGGGCTCTGCGTTACCTCACGTTGCCTAGCGACCATCAGATGAGGCAGACCAGCTTGATTGCCACAGTGCACTTCCTGCAAAGAAGCACGCACTTAAAACACGCACGGCCAGCGATAAACAGCGAAAGCTACCACGAATCTCTGCTGCGGACATGCGTTACAGCGCTAATGACGCCATCAAACTGCGCTGAGAAGACAAACAACGTGATTTTCAAAGTATGCAGGCAGAGCTGAGATGTTTATACATCGTGTGGATCTCTCTTACTTCTTCAGCGCTGTCCCTTCTTAATTTTCGTTTGAGCTGTCCACGGGCCGTAATAACGTACGCGTTCGGCCTGTCTGCCCGGCACTCGCTTCAAATAGGCACCGCGGTAAAGGAAGTTGCTCTCGAGCAGCCATGGATCCGGGTCTGCCTCATGCATCGCTGACGAGAACGCGATGGCCAGCACTGTGATTAAGCTCTATTTGTGCAGTGGTAGTCTGAAAGCTGATGGGACCTGACATCTCGGGGCTAGTTTGTTCGGTCGTTGAGCTAATGTATGGAAAACGTAGCTTCCCTCGAGGTACCTAGGAAAAAACAGAAAGATTACTGAGGTTTGACGTCCGGGATAACAACGTGGGTTATTATAGGTGGCGTGTTAAGGAAAACATGCCAAATTTCGATCACCATAGCTTATAGTTATCGGCTTTCAGGTAGGTGTCTCATATACATCAAGGAAATATTATACGGGTACAAAGCTAATGCTCTGGCCGACTTGGAAAGAGCGTGAAACCTTCACTATTTTGAGACCATCAAGTTGTCATGCGTGCTCCCCGATGTAGCGTTATTATCTTATTTTTCATATCAGATCATGTTAACTGGATACGAAGACGGGCAGTACGCAAACCCGTTTTCTGCTAGCGGGTTTCCCAGAATGGGGTGGAAATTAGTTTCGACAGAAAGGGCGGAGTTATGTAAAAGAGAAAAAATAGCATTTATCTGGCACAAGATACTAAGTAAAGTTAGGTTAAGAGCAAATGCTAACCAAATGTCAACAAACACACCACAAACATGTGTTTGAATAAACAGGGCACTTACGACCCAGCTTATACCTTCATAAATACAGAGTCTCAATTGGCTTTCTCTTCGCATTATCACAGGGCTTAGTGGAAAAGTCCGGACTGCGAAACTAAGTTTCAAATAGTGCTTCTGTGGTGAAAGTATGCCATGTGGCACCTGTTCTTTTCATATAGTTCGAAGAGATTTTAAGAAATGCCTGGTGACAGACAACGTCCTCCTGCATATTAAAGCAGATTTAAAGAAGAGGTGGAAATTAACTACAGGAGACATAGGATTGCTCAGGTGCGTAATTTAATATGCACTAATTAACCTACAATTATTCCCTCAATCTCTTACAGCCTCATCTTTTTTTTTCGCCTGAAGACAAACGTTCAATTCGCAGTTGGAGAAACTTCTATGCTGGTTTCGAACATCCAAAATTAGACTCACGCAGTTTGTTATCCCTGAGTGAAATTCAAGGGCTTCTTAAGAAAAACCAAACTGGTGCCTACTGCGGGATGCTTTTATATTCGTATGTTTTCGCACTCTACTAAATATGACAGGGCAGGTGAACCATCTCGCAACTTTTGGCAGCCTGTGTGTAATAAAGTATTCCAGAGGTGAGGATGACTGTCATTTGTGCACCTGAATGCATTCACTCCCACGAGTTCCTTCGAGTGTTCACCGTTGTTCGAATCCCGAGGTCTATCGGAAGAGCGCACACAAGAATACACAGGTGACAAGAAACAAAAAGAAAAAGTAAGAAAAACAGCAATTCCACTTGGATATGGATACGGCTTTGGCTGTGCGTTCTCCAACATGAACGCAGTAGGTTGCCAGACAGCGACCCGCATTCTGCTAAATACCGGTGTATATAACACGAGCGGTGACATTAGCCTGCATCTTTTCACGAAACTATCTCGATTTCCGGTTTATACGGTACTACATGCATTGTTTTGCTATTCACTAAAGTACACCAGGGATCTACGGTGTAGATAATAGATCCACAGGTGGTAGTCTGGTGGGCGGCTTGCGTTGTATGGACCCGCGTTCGACAGGTATACCTGAGCCGGCCGAACTGCGTGATTGCACGATTCTTTCGGCGTCGCCTTTGAACTGAACAGCACTCGTGTGTTGTCGCCTCGTAGCGCCAAGTGCGTCTCTCGTGCGCCCAGCGCCGAGGGGGGCGAAATACGAGCTTTCGAGCGCCTGCCTCCGGTCGCGAGAAGGTTCGAGTCGAACGACAGTCGTGTAAACGCCTAACGCGTGATCATTACACGAACCAGTGCACCGGCCCTCGATCGCTGCACGCTCGTGGCCTCGCAAGTAACCCCTGCCGTGCGCAGTCGCGCCTACTTCCTAACCGTATTCATATCTGCCCATTGTCCGATCGGAGGCTCCAGGGGCAGCGTGTGGTATAAGAGCTCTTTCCGTCGAGGCGTTCCCGACAAACTTCCGGTCTGCGCTTACGTGGACGTGACGCCGGCGGCTCCGGCCGAACCGAAGGATTCGCACGAGCCATTGTTCCGATCATCGTCGTTCCCAAGGTTTCCTTTTCCTTCTAGATCTTCTTGCGCGCCTCTGTTTCTCGTTGGGGCACAGCACTTGAGGCTTCTCGTGAGGGCGGTGAAGCGCTGAGATTAGAACTATTGCTGCTATCTGGATGGAGGAGGACGATGAAGAAATAACTTTGTTGGTAATTAAAAGAAAGAAAAATAAAAACGCAAGAAGAGTATATATGCGCACGTTTGCGTTTTATGAGCTTGTATGGGTCGCACAAAGCCCGTGATCCTGCAGAGGGACGTGCGTAAATGTTCATCATGCGTGTGCACGGTAGTGCGAAGAGTTTTGTGTTGGCGCTGCCGTTTGTTGAGTCAAGGCGTCTCTGCGTTATTTTCACCGAAGTTATCTTTTGCCAGCGCGGCTGCGCTGAAACTGTGTTCTGTCTGGTTTTGTGAAAGCAAACTTTTCTAAACTCTTCGCATGAAACCTTCCTTAAGGACTTTTTGGATGTCGCTATGACATGGCTATTCTCAATGTGTCTCTTTTCTTAATGATATACGTCGGAGCATATGAGTGCTAGGCGCCTGTAAGAAGCGCCAACAGCTCTTTACATATTTATTTAAAAACAAAGTGGTTGTGTTCAGGGTTGGCATTCTAAAGCGTCTGGTTGCCAGCGGTTAACTTGTAATCTATGTAGTCTCGCGTTCAAAGAACACTGAAGGAGAAGCGCAAGCCTCCGAGGCTGGACTATGCATGAACGGCAAGACTGGAGTCGCACTCAACAAAGTGGCTCCCCAGGAGGATGTCCCGGTGTCGGCACTTGCCTCGCATGTACGCATGAGTGAAAGACCCCGAAAAATACGAAACGAAGTTTCTAAGTAATGCTGGGGCTTGTTGGCTGCTGGGTTGGTGATTCGCGCTACAAGCAGAAAATTTAACGGCAAACGAACATAAGACACATACACTACACACGCAGCTCAACAGTTAACGGTATGGGTCGTGCATGCACACTAACCAGCAACCGTACTAAACAGGATTATATATTACCTCGCGCGTGTGGGTGTTTGGGCATTTGTGTGTCCCGCTCGATATTGCTCTGGAGACGCGACATGTCACGAATTTGCCTACGCTTTCTGCTGGATCACGTGAAAGAAGAGGAAACCCAGAAACGACAGAGAAGCGTCACTCTGTGCAGGCACGCATTCGATTGCGTTCAGTGCGAGTTAATTCAGAAGTCCCACGCGCAGAGCTCTGTAGTATCGGACGTACCCGTGCGGAAAACCGGAAGCCTTCCAGGGGCACTCCGTTTGCAAACGGCGGAAAGCTGCCCGCTAGAATAGCCCTGTATGTGTTTAGCGGAAAGGAAGACAAATGTCAAGAGGAATTAGTACGCCATTACGGAAGCCCGCCGCTTCTAATTTGCATCGAGTTATAAAATCAGTTCTTGCCGCAACAAGCACGAGAAACTGTATCTACACAGTCGTCGTCAATATGAAAGGGAACAGCTCAATATATTCAAATACCCATTTAATGGTTAAACATACATTCCTTTTATAAAAGTGGTCAATAAGACTAAAAGTTCATCAGCAAAACTTATTGTTATGTATCAAGTTCCTTGATCTGAATCTACGCGTCACGAGTGATCGTCGTTTAAAAAAAATTAGCTGTTCCCTGTCATATTGATGACGTCTGTGCATGTTCTTATAGCCTGGCGCACGTTCGTTGAATTTGAAAACATAAACAGAGGTGTCCCTTACATTGAAGTGAGAACAAGAATGCCTATTTTTCTTGACGAAAATCGTCTGCAAGGATAGAATACTGGAAACTTTCTTTGGGACAGCAGGTTCATTGCGGCTATGGTGCCTGAGAAACTCTCTACACACTCTTAACCTCGTTGCGCGTAAGTTCCTCTGAGTAAGTTGAACATTTTTGCAGATAGCATCCCCATAGTTGATGGAACATATCTGGAAAGATATTAAGATTTTTCACTTTGTGAAACTCCTATAGGAACGGTAGCGTAGTAACAGAGGCAAGAAGCTGTATCGCAGAGGGAGAGCCGATGTTTCAAGAACGTCCTTTTTCGCCTGTTTCCACTTAGTTAAGACGAAAATTTTTTGCACATATGCTCCATTTACTTAGCGCAACCTGTGTTTAACGAAACTAAGAGTGCACTTTTTTTTTTTTTTGTTCGCGGGTGTATACATAGACGCGCCTCGTGCTAAAAGCTTCGCGCTGTAGAGCTTCCTGCTAAACGCTCTCTAATAAAAGAAAGATCGCACGCATAAACGAGGCCGGCCGCGCACGTTTTTCTCCGGTAGCTCGTTTGCGCGTCGCTCACTATACTCCCTTCCGGCGGCGAGAATACGGCGCGCACGGCTGCAAACGAACCGCGAGGCCCCTCGCATTGAAATACGCGCGGGGTCGAGCGCGGGGGGCGCACGGTTCCGAGTGGCCTTTGTCTTGCCCGGAAGGAGGCTTCCGTCGCCAAGAAAGACAGCTGCGTGGCCAAACAACGCCGCCGCCGCCGCCGTCGCAGTGGCGTGATGTCAGGCTTGACAGGGCCGCTGTGACGCGCGCGCACGTCGCCCGGCCACGATCCCGGCCTCCCGCTGAGGCCCTCCCGCATGGCCGCCATTAGCGGCACGCGGTAAACATGGGATTCACGCGCAGCTGCAGCTGCGAGACAGCGCGGGCACGTTCGTTCATCGAGTTCGCCTTCGCGAGCCGTCTGCTGGCTTCGCGGAGATGCTTTGCCGACGTCTGCTCCCGCCTCCCCGCTGATGTGAGCCGTCTGCTGCGCGCGTTCTTCCGGATACACCTTTGCCAGGGAGAGAGTCGCGACTTTTCGTTGTATAGCGCACGCGGCAGTGTTGCCGAGGGCATCTTTTCGGGAAGACAACGGCAGCGCGAGCGCGCTTCGCGTGCGTGCTTTAAGGGCGAATCACACGTGCTCTGGTTCTCCGCCATGCAGACGGACAAGTTCGTGTATACAGACGCGCGCAAAAAGTTCGCAGGTCGCAGATGCGGCAGAAACAGAAACACGAAAATATATATATCGTCATGGTCTATGCAGGCGCGTTGAAATCAATTGACCGTGTATTTTGTAACGATACTATCATTTGCCATTATATATATTTGTATTCTTCATAGGCTATCATAGATTCATAGATGCTGCGCCTATGAATCTAGATGCTGCGCCTATGAATCTATGAAACGCATTGCTGCCAGTATCGACCATTTGTTGAGATGGGTGATAAGAAAAAAATAGAACCGGTGGGAAAGAGCCCTAACATAATATAGCCCTTGATGTGCATGTTCAACGAAGGAAACGCCACAATTTCACATTGGACGGCTCTGTTAGAAGAAATGTAACATTTTTTTCCAATGCCGTGTTCTCTGAATGTTTGCCGCCATAAAGGTCCTAACAAAAATTACGAGAGGAAACTGCGACGCTGCGTTTAATCGGCTACCGTTAGAATGACGTCCAGCGCATGCATTCGTCTATACTTCCTGCTTGTGACTTCAGACGTACCTACTGCGTCATTTATTGCGCTTTATTTTTTACAAATTTCCGATAGATAATACCTTCAGAAACGCACGAAAACAATATGTTTCTGCTCGTGTGTACGTAACTGTCGTGCAAGGTTGGATTCATTACAAAAAAAAAAATATTTTGCTGCATATGATCAGTTTGTGCATTTACGAAGTCGCTCGAAGCCAGAGGAAGGACGAGGTTGAGGCAAATCCGCGTATAGTCCTCATCCTTTCCTTGCTGGGTGAACTGCCACACTTGCAGCTACTGCAGCCACTAGCTCCAGCGTTCCCTCTAGTAGATATTTTTTTTTTCTTAGGAAACTCTTATCGACACAGAATGGCCTCCGAAATCTCGCACGCAGGTTCCTGCGCGAGCAGTCTCGGAGGCCATGGATATACATAAGCTGGGTCCCTTCTCTAAAGCTGCACTTGCCATCGCGAACTTCGCGTTCTGATGCGACACTGTTATGTCATCGCTGGATCGGGGTAGCATTTACAGAAGTTACTCGTTCCGCATTGGAAGTGTTGACGCGCCTAGCACGTGCGACTTTTGCGGGACCGAAGAGGTTATGCTGTACACGCCCTGTGTCTTTGAAGGGGAGGGGCGTGTTTTTCACGACGTCCAGCACCACCCTCTCCACACAACGTTCAGCCGGCTGAACTCGAGGCCATTTTCAGAAGCAAAGATCTTTGGATCATGGCCATGTACACGTCACTGGCCCAGAAATCAACGAGGGTGCCGCTACAGCAGCTCAAGTCACATGGCCTCTCCAACTGTTTATAGACTTGGTTTGCATTTCTCTCTCTCTCTCTCTCTCTCTTCACTCTTTGTTCCCTCTCCCACAGTGCAGGGTCGCAAAGCGGTCGTGCGTCTGGTTAACCACCCGGCATCTGATTTTTTCTCTCTCCCTGTTGATACAGCTTATCAAGATTAGCTATAGCTTTGTCTCCCCTATATACAGGGATTCTCAATATGTGCTGCATAAAAGTGTTTTTCCGAGCGTGAAAGAAGCCCGCAAGTGCACGCAAAATTGCCGCGCGACTGGCCGCTCGAGGCACTTTGTGTGTACTCGCGGTCTTCCGTCACGCTCGGAAAAACACTTTCATGTAGCACGCGCTGAGCAACAGAAAGCTGTATCGGGAGTTTTTCATGTCGCTCTACAATTTTCTCATTGACACTTTCCATCTAACTATAATGTTTGAGAAGTTGATTTAGTAATTAGGGCTAATCATGTAGTTCGGTGGAATGCCAGTAGTAGTCTGAGTTGGCAAACATTACCTTGGTTCTGTCCAACTACGGCAAATATTACCTTGGTTCTGTCCAACTACGGCGCATTCGCTCATTTTATATACGGGGTGTCCCAGCTAAAGTTATCTGGAACATCCTGTATATATAGTGCCCAGACAGCAATGTTGCTGAGCGCACCCTCGCAAGACAACAGTAGTGCGGACATACTTTGAGTGCCTACAGTGGCGCGAACAGAATTTTATCTGGCTCTGCTGCGCAAAACAACGGTAAAGTTCATATACTGGTCTCGTTGTGCGATTCGTTCGTATCTATTCGCTCGTGTGGGAAAATCCGTTTTTCTTTCTGCTGAGGTCTTTATTAGCGCTCTCGCGTGTAGCCATTGTTGTCTGAGTACATGCAGTTAATGCAGTGCTTTTACATAACTATAAATTATAAAAACCATATAAACTATGATTACGAATAGAACATTACGGCGTCTCAACCAAATCTGTATTACTTTAAGATTAATTAAAGGACTGCTTTGTGAGTAGCACACTGCCAAACTTGAGTTGAGAAATAAATGACTGATGTCGGCTGCAAATTAGCGACGTGTTAATGTTGTCCGCTTTAAATATTCCTTAAAGTGCAGCTTATAGCAATTGAGACATGCGTATCCTTTTTGGTGTTACAGAGATGTAAGCTTGATGCTTCAGTATTGTTATATTGTTTTCTTTTTGCGATGATAATTATTTTCATACGATATCCAGCATGAAAACAAGAAAAAAACGCTCTCAACTCTCTTGGTAAAGATGTGCCCAGTTTCTATGAATAGATTAATTTGGATTCAGCGATTACCCTAGAGCATCATTGAATATCGAATGAACTTTAATAGCGATAGCTCCGAGCTAGGCTTCTCAGCCGCTGACGTAGACGCAGATTCAAATACGCGGAGGCTGACGCAGAATCATTGTAGCTTAACTGTTGACGTAAACGCACAAACGTCAAGCGAATGATTTCTACCAAAGGTTAGATATGCGTTCTTTACGAAATATATAAACACTTTCATGGAGTGTCGCCTGCGACGACGTAGTTCTGTAAAGTGGCTAAATTTAGATGCAAAGCCGGCGTCAAAAGTTCACTGACTGCGGAATCTGGGAAACTGTTGAATTATGACCAGTTTCCGATCGGTCGCCATTAGAATCGTGCAACTTTATTTTGTTTGTCCATTGCAGGCTGCTAAAGTATTCAGCTTTCTCTCCGGACCAACAGTCACCAACCTGTATGATGTCAACGGTACGGGATGCGAGAGCACACCTACAGCACTTGTGGAAACCGAATGACGCTTCTCCAGAATGGTCGATCGAGAGGCTCTGTGACCAAAACTGGGATATCTATAGAGGTAGCCGCCGAGACCGCAATTCGTTTGGAAAGAGGGCCTGTAGCTCGCGCGAGCAGTTCATGAAGGGGCAGGCCTGCATGTAATATTTTCGCAAGCAACGCTGTGGCTGTGAAAAGGTGATTACTGAGCCGATTAGATTATCACTGTGCGACACAGCTCCTTACAAAAAAAAAAAAGTCGCAGTTTCGCCCGAAAGGCGAACTATCGATTGCGATAGCAAATTATAGACAGCTCTACGAAGTAAGGCCAGTAGTTTTATGGGCTGTATAAACTCGTAAACATTCGCTTACTAACTAGATTAACGAGCACGGTGTCACGCGCGCACGAGCAAACATGAACACGTCTCGCTCGATGACTGCGCGTACTCGCTGACGAAAACGCTGGAGCGACCAAGCGCGGCAGTAGCTGCGCGAACGTATTGGCCTTCGTGCTGCCTCTGGCATCAACGCGAAGCGGCGAGAGCAGAGAGAAAGAGAGAGAACTTGACTGGCCCATAATGAAATGGAGTGCGTTAAGCGTCTGATGGGGTGGCTCCGTCTTCACGGGCTCCATATGCTTCCAGGGCCGCCTGGCGCCGGCGAGAACAGAGCGCACACGGAGCTATCAGCCCTCGGTGCACCCAGACTCTGTACTCATCACAGATCCTTTTCAAGATAGGGCCTAGGGCGGCCATCGCCGGGTGAAAGCGCTACGAGTGACGAGAATTACCAAAAAAAAAAGACACGAAATTAGCGTAAAAAAAGGAAAATTGAGCAAACAAATAGTGGATAACACAACGTCACAATTAAGCACGAGGTTGATAAGCAAATTTCACACACTCTCGATACCTTGCACACACTCTCGATACCTTGCGGCTGTAGGTTAAATAAAGCTATAAACAAACCAAAAATACGAGATGGCCGGAGAAGGGCACGGTCCGAGAGTATTATATCATAGTGTACCAAAATTATGCAAGCTGACGAAAGCAATGTTAATCGTAGTGTATATAGACTGGTGTCATGGGTCGACTTTTTTGCGTTTATTTATACGTTTCTCTTTTGTGGCTGCCTGACTTTATGTGCACCTTTCTTTGACCTGCGCTCGTGCGCATCTACGTGGCCTGCGCGCGTGATATTCAGGTTTTCGTTATGTTCACTCCCGCGTCGTAGTAAGCATCGCAGTGCCATTTCTCTTGAATTTTTCTACTACGCATTTATATCATGCGACAAGGCCTGAGTAGCTGACGACAGGCGCCAACATATCAAGATTGTGAAGCGACGAAAAAAAAAAGAAAGGCTCCTCTATCAAAAGAATTATTCCTGGTCCACCTATCACACCCGGCAGGACAGAACTTTCCTTGCTAGCCGCTCTACCAGCTGAACTATAACAAAAATAGAAGATGGCAGAATGAGGGTGAAATAATCGACAACTAACACGCGGCAACTGATGGCGAATTGTATTTCAGAGGAACCTGCAAAGTGGAGCACTGCTCCCGACATAAGAAAAACAAAAAAACTACGTCCAACCATCTAGACTGTCTGACTGTACTCTTGATCAACATACCTGCCTTCCTTATAACCTCTGTCTCTGTCTCTGTCTCTCTCTCTCTCTCTCTCTCTCTCTCTCTCTCTCTCTCTATATATATATATATATATATATATATATATATATATATATATATATATATATATATATATATATATATATGTTCATCAACGGCGAGCAAGCAAATTCATACCGAGCCCGGCGCCAAATAATGCTTGGACAATTTGGCTTGCCTCTTCGTCATAGGAACATCTGCTTGGTGGCTTGGCAAAACAACATTCAATTCCAAAATGTGCCAAAAAACACTGAATACTTTCAGAGAGCATCAAAACACACAAAGTTCTGTACATGAGTCTATAGAAAGCCGCGGAAGAGTGTGCATGGCAATGTGCAAATGTGTATGTTCATGAAGGGTTGCATAAATAAATAAACTTAGGTGAAATTGCCCGTCAACACAAACAGGAGTTATAAGTATTCAAAACGAGTGGATGAACGTAAATACACGTGCATAACACATATACCGCGTAGTACTGCATGAACACCATATAACAAGCTTATAGACTTAAATGACATATCTATCATCTGTATATTAGTGTTCTTTCTTTTTACGTTTTTAGCGCAGGAAAAGGGATGAGAGACAGAGGTCCGAACAGAGGCTGTTCCCTATATATATGTGTATCGCTTCGTGGAATAAAAGAACAATTGTTGAAAGTTAGCGCTGTGTCCGCGTCATACCTCTGTCTCTCGTCCCTTTTCGTGCGCTAAAAACGTGAAAGTTATGGAATACCAACATGCCTAAACTTACGCTCTCTTTTTTTTTGTATGAGAGAACACAATAAATTATTATACAGCTAGGATATTCGCGTTTTCTGAGGAAGATTCATAAGAAGCAGGCGCTTTATTAAACCCCGCTTTGTCATGCGCAAAGTGTACTTTTCTTCTTATTTTTGATTTTAGAAAGGCAGTTGGCTTGATCCCCTAGCAACATTAACTAAAGTTCGAGTATGAGTTTCGTCGGCAGCGTGAGTCAGCAAAGCACAAGAAAATATAATAATAATAAAAATAAAAGAAACCAGGCAAACTGATCTGGTAAGTGACACAGACGTTATACAAATGCGCGGGAAGGAAAAAAAAAACAAAACAAAACAAGCGTACGCGTTCGTCCTTGGGCAAATGAATGTCACGCAGATCACTCCGGGAATAATTCACGCGTCTCTGCTGCGTCCCAGCACACAAACGCGCGGACAGACATATCCACTCTATTCACACTCCTAATATAACGCACTCTGCATGTTCGGGTGCCGCCCTGAAGCGCGTCGTTACCCTCTGAGTTATGACGTCAACGTGACGTCAATGCCAAAAGCCTGTCGTCGACAGTCCCTCCAACTGTCTCCGTGACAAACTGTCGCTCTACTTCGCTTCCGTGCGCGGGCGAAGTCCGTCCGCTTCGTTGTGGCGTGAGTTTGTTGAGCCTGTACTCTGCTAGACAAACACCTGCGAAAAAAAAAAACAAGAAACATGGTTGATCTATGCGAGTGACATCGTGAGAGACTCGCTAACCTTTCTGAGGGTTCGTTTGTCACGCAGCTAAAAGGATAAATAAAGCAAAAGAACACAGACTAGGCAGTATAACACGAACCTAACTGATTGTATTCTTCCTAGACGACATGTTTCTACAAGCAAATGTGTTTAGTAAAATTCAGAAAAGAAAAACAAAACATGAGTTGACGAGCATAGGTGACCTCTATGGATGAATGATGTCAAACGATCGATAAAAAAATGGCAGTATGTCGCAGAGAAGTGATTTAGCTTTTGAGGAACATTATCATCGTTCGTATTTGAGCGTGCGGGTGACGTCGGCAAAAAGGAATCTTCGAATTCACAAGCGCAAGAACGTCGAACAGCCTGCCCTGTTTTGATCCTGGTTATACCGACCAATTCGGGATCGGTTCAGAGGAAACGCGGGGGAGGGGTTCACTGATTGATACAGCTGCCGAAGAAGTCAACGTCGGCTGAAGCCTTGCGAGAAAGTCATATTGAAATTGAAGGCAGTTTGGAAATGCATGTTCCAAAATCATAATGTAGATCTAGAAAATGCAGTGATGGACTTTGTATTAGCATTGACTACCTCGTGTTGGTTAACAGGAACTCTAAGCTTGGTTTGCACGCGCGTTTTTGTGTTTCGCCTCCGTCCAAGTGTGCCTTCCGCGGTCGGGCATCGAACCTCTGACTTCGTGCTGCAGGACACTGAGCCCTCGCAGCGGATTAAAGCACAGGGTAATTGAATGAGTTGCTTGGAGGTGACATTGCGTTTTCCTTCATTTCGCTTCTCGGTTACCTCAGTATTTCTTGTTTATATTAGTATTCCATCGGTTCTATGTGTTATTGTTGACAAAACGCAAAGAATGTGGAGGAAACGGTGGCCCACCAGCAGTGGGATACGAGCCTAAAACCTCCGCATCGTCGTTGCAGCGTTACTTGTCTTGAAAATTTGGTTCTTAATGGAAGTTAGATCAGGAGACCGACACGTTTTATTAAATTTCCATCCATCGTTCTCCTAAACAGAATTTTGATAAAGGGAAATAGAAGCTCAATTTCTGCCAACACAACCAGAAGCTCTGTGGCTGCAGAATGTAAAACACTGCAAAGCCAGTGTGTATAAGACCGATGTCTATGCACTGCGTTAACACAACCTCCAACAAGCTGAAAACCATGAAAGTATACTTCTTTTTCTTGTGGCATTCGATAATAAACCACTGCTAAGCGTTCCTTACTAGCCCCGTCCCAGGGTTTAAGTGAGGCTTATCGCCAAGTTGCCTCCTTATACGCAAAACGTACGAGTTTGGCGCATTTCGCGGTCCTCTATACAGCAGCGTGACGTCAAAGGTCAGCACCAACACTGCTCACCGACCTTACGGGTGCGGCGAGGACCATGTGCTTCGCACCCGCGACCGTTATGCCGGCTGCGAGCCGATCCCCTACATCCTGTTATAAACCACCGCCGCATTGCAAACCGAACAGTTTACGCATCTCCGCCGTCTCCCCCTCTTTCCGCTCGCATTTCGCTCGATGAACTATACGCGCGTGCACCCAAGGGCGGCTTCCAGCAGCGCTATAGCTGCGCTCGCTCCTATAGCAACGGATCGACGACCCAGGTCGGAAGCCCTCACCTGGAGGAGGAGTCCGCACCTGGGGTTTGGAATCTCCCGTGCCAGCTCACATCCGACTTATGACGCGGCAAACATCTGGAGACATCGGGGAGGGTCGGAAGAGCAGAGCGGAGTTAAAAAAAAAAGAGTAAATGAAAGGTGGCGGGGTCCCCGTGTTGTATATATGCCATTATAGAAGGCAGCTGACGCAGATGCCCCTGGTTGCCGCGATTTCGCGAGAAAAGATGTCGTGGAGTGAAGCGTCAGCGAGTAATGGCAGCTCTCTTTTTTTTTTCTTCCTTTCTTTGCGACGAGGCTGGGGGTGGGGGGAGGGGGGCAGTCAATATTACGAAGACGAACGTTGAGCGTTGTACTCATTGCCCATGAGGCTCGCTATAGTGGAGGACTCCAGAAATTTCGACCACATGGGGTTTGTTAACGTGCACCTAAATCTAAGTACACGGGCCTTCGTCTTTCAGTCTGTGTATCCACGCGCGTGCTTATTTAATATTTATTTGTTCGACAGTCATTATACGGACGCTCGCGGAGAATTTGCGTCAATCTCATCGGCGTCGGCGAGCTGTCCTGATTATAATGGCGCATGCGCGGTTCACGCGTGGATGATTAGAAGGTATCTAGAGACACGTAACGCGTTCAGCTTCAAAGAGCGACGAAGCCAATTGGACGCACCGACACGCTGTGCTCATTCGGCTCTGCCGGAGGCAGGACAGTATTCTGCGGCTATCGCGGCTGGCAACAGCCTTATGCACTCCAACACCGTGGTGAATACACTTACTTGTCTGTGCGGAATGCACAGTAAAGGTCGAACTAAGTTTGTGTAACCCTCCCTCCTTTCTTTTTTTTTTCTTTTTCTTATGGGGGGGGGGGGGCGCTGATAAAGGCTCGACGGTTCTCCTTCGGTCTCTTCTCGTGCGCCATCGAGGTGCAACCAAGGAGGTGTGCTCCTCATCACACAAGCGTTCTGACACTCCTTCGGCACAGCGCTTAACCTTGTTATCGCTGTTTTCGAAGCTTCGCCTTCGGGTGAAACTGACAATGTTTGTATGTACCTACGCACACTCGTGAGCAAAAGTATGCGCACCACAGGGTCGCCAAACAGAATTTCTTCGTAGTTAACACGCATGAATGGAAACTGACGAGTGCACTACAAAATTCGTAATACCAAATCTCTACTGCAGTCTTTAACTTCAAGTTGCATTCACAGAATGAGGAGCAAACAAGTTTTATCGCGCGATCTCTGCTCCGTATACCGTTGCTCACGGGTGTACGTACGTGCGTGCGTAGGCATGCATGCCTGCATGTAAGTACTAATTAGGTAATTAATTAATTAATTAATTAATTTTTGATGGAGATCAGTGGATGAGTGGGCACGTGAATGTGTTCTTGCCCGTCCGCTTAATTGCATGCATTTATTTATAGGTGCAGTATTGACAAAAATTAAATGTGGTCGAAGCCGCCGGCAACCACATTTTTGTGCGCTACTGCAGGCATTCAGGTCAGTGATATGCGCGGTTTATGTTTTGATGATAATGGCTAAGGGAACAGGGTGGAGCTGTCCTGTAGATTCATTGATGTCTTCTCAAATGAATGCGTTTCAATGTCTGTCGTGCTAGTCGGGCGCACCTTCGTCGTGCTTCGTGTTTGGTCGATTAAGAAATACACACGCGTGCCTGCATAATGACTTATAGTGCACATCTCACGCCTGCACACTGCGCAGGTATATGCCGTATGAACTACAGCTTGCTTTCTTTTTCATTGAAGCAAGCGATATCAAGAAAAGTTAAATGCAAATCGCGGCTTTCGTTAAAGCGAGAAGTTGCATTGAGCTCCAACACTTATGTATTCAGTTCACTCATTCAGTTACGGCACAAACCAATATCACAGACAAAGAATACCGAAGCTGTTGATTGATTCACCCGCTGTGGTTGCTTAATTAGTGGCTATGGTGTTGGGATGCTAAGCACGAGGTAACGGGATCGAATCCCGGCCATGGTGGCCGCATTCCGATGGGGGCGAAATGCGAAAACACCCGTGTGCTTAGATTTAGGTGCACGTTAAAGAACTCCAGGTGGTACAAATTCCGGGAGGTCTCCCCCCCCCCCCCCCATGGCATGCGTCATAATCAGATCATGGTTCTGGCGCGTAAAACCCCATCATTTCTTTTTCTTTTTTTTTTTGCTGATTGCTACAGCTTCCAGGACAAGAAATAAACGACTTCAAAGGATGAACGCGCTAGGTGCAATACGCAATGAAAGCTCCAATCTCATGTCATAAAGAATTCTGTTTTCATCCTGCCTCAGTAGATTGCAAAGCGAGCAGTCCACATCAAGGATCAAGCTGGATTAAGTGCGTGCAAGTAAAAATGAAATATTTATCATTGACTCAGGACCTTTTGTCTACTGTTTCCTTTTTCTAAATATTTTGTCCCTGTCACTGGGATCTGCGAAAGATAATTCCGCGCAGTCACGCTTAAAAGGAGCAGTAACCTATGCTGTGAGAATATATAGTAGCCATAATCCTCCGATTTCTTCTCATGGACGGGCTATGTTCGTTTCACTACATTACGATCTTTTCGCTAAAGCTATCTGCTGTAAAGGCTAAATATATTTAAGCCCTTAAGAGTTTGAGGAGCACTCGCCTTGTCAGACTGCGTATTAATAATTCAAGAGAGCACTGTAACTGAACAAGTCAACCAATAAATGTTAGGGAATGACAACAACGAAGGTCACTGCTTGACACTGAATCGGAAATTGTGAAACACACCGCTGTCATGCGACGAATTCGATGTATTAATGAAGCTGCAGAGCAGCGCATTACAACGGTCCTTAGTTCTTTTTGTTCCTTTCTCTCTCTCTCTCTCTCTCTCTCTCTCTCTCTCTCTCTGTTGTTGTTGTCGTTGTTGTCCCCTTCCAATATTTCTTGCGTTCCCAAAGTTATGCTGGTTAGTCTGGCATACCCTATCTTCCCCAGGTTTTCGTAACGCAATAAACAACTATCGCTTCCTGCGGGTGCGTCGTTTTGTTGCCCTTGGCAACGCCTAACCTTATAGCGCCACAAGCGTGCCGGTTCCGCAAAGCTGCCGTCGATTTCGCGGTCTTGCCACCATTCGCACGAAATCTCGCCTTTCGGCGTTCCCTCGACCTGATTTTTCATTGCTCAAGTCCCCCCCCCCCTCCCCGACTTTCCCCCTCTTCGCCGTTCTGTTGACTATCTGCACACCTTTATGTTGCACTATAGGTGCCTCTGAAACCTCGCACACCTTTCTGTAGCCTGTCTCGATTCCCCTTTTTGCGCGAACTCCGCAAGACCGCACTCCCCTCCCAGTTTGAGGCATTTATTATAAGTTAGCGCTCCACGCAAAGAAGTAGGCTTCTGTATATACCTGAGTGGTGTAACCTTTTCTTGTACTCTATAGAGACACCCCGAATCACCCTTCTTCACAAGCTTGAAAAGAAACGATCTGGCAGGAGTCTGAAAGCACTCTAAATTCACTCGATTCGCATTTGTCTAGAAAGGTGTGTCTACGGAAAGGTCATCGACACTGAGAAAGAGCCTCACTATACATTTCTTTCTTTCTTTCTTTCTTTCTTTCTTTCTTTCTTTCTTTCTTTCTTTCTTTCTTTCTTTCTTTCTTTCTTTCTTTCTTTTCGAATTTGAAAGGTTTCATTTAATGCCCGTTGTATATTTAGCTTTTCACAAACTTCGGAAAGGTGAACGCACTGCCTGACGGGGTTGCTTAGTGGCTTTGGCGTTGCGCTACTAAGCACGAGGTCGCGGGATCGAATCCCGGCCGCCTCGGCGGCAAGAACGCCCGTGTGCCGTGCATTGGGTGCACGTTAAGGATTCCCGGGTGGTGGAAATTGCGTGACTCATAATGAGATCGGAGTTTTGGCACGTAAAACCTCAGAATTCAATTTATTAGGGGGGCACGTACTGAAATGGGTGGAAATGAGCATGTCATTTACATAAAGGGAAGAATTGTAGTCACTGGCCAAGCCACAATTACTTGACGTTTTGGAAGTCACAGGGTTTTTTGTTCACAATGCAGCGGACCTAGTCTCCAAAGTACTCACAGACTTCTTCCCCGACATAGGGATAAGTATCTCATAGACTATGTCCACTTCACTCTAAAGAAAGAGCCCAAATAAAGAAAGAGACGTCAAATAAGAGTTTTCAACTTGGCCCCGGACCTCAATTTTTCACTTTCCGTGACATGCTACTTGACCAGACCAGCCTTCTCCCTAATTCCGACTGAGTATATGTGTGTATGCTAATCATTTAATCACGAGCTCGAATACACTCTAGAGCCGTTAAATGCGAGGCCGGTTCGTAAGTATACTTGAGTTAAAGTGAGGCGGAAAAACAACAAAAAAACACAGAAACGCTTGCTCTGTCCAGTTCTATGGATCTCGTCTACAATTTATTCCCGCATTTGTCTGCACCTTAGATTTAGCGATCTTTCAAGACGGTTTTTCAACGAACCCAACTATGTTTGACATGCTGCGACTCTTCTAACGAACACACACTAATTTACAAATGGACATATGTTCCGTTTTATTCCACTTACTCTGCTTTGCGCTCAAACGCTGCTTGTCAAATTAATAATGCTTAAAGAAAGGAAGGTCACGGACTCATCTAAAAAAGAATGCCTAGAAGGTGCACCCCCTTCTTTTTCCCTTCCCGCTTCCTGACATCTGAAATGTACACCGGTCATGTCAGGTATACCTGAATGTATACCTGACATTTAAGAAAGGTGAACGGCAAGAATGCAAACCAAGAATAAGACAAAGAAATTTTGTTGCTCTGATTAGTAGGGGGAACCAAACATGCTCGGTAGTTCATACTTGAATGCGAGAGCTGACGTCTGCATATGACGACAAACGTATCGTTCGGATGAAGACCCTGTATAGTGAACCGCTATTTGCTCACCTTAAACTACCAATGGCGGCGGAGCATGAGAACTACCGGTCATAAAGTCGCCAGTCTGATATATATCGCATCGTTCTTCTGAGCAGTTCGTTACGGCGAATGTCTTGTGATTTAGCGAATGGTACATTCGTCGAGAACCTGCCTCTCGCCGCACCTATGGCAATAAATTAAGTCCCATATCACAAATTGATATTTTTGTTGTCGGCAGTGTTTGTTTTATTATTGATGCTCTTGCAGTTGGGGTACTTATTATATATATGTCGCGAAATACGCGCATAGTCATACAGTTACACCTTGTATGCCTATTAATGATTCCATATATACTCCCATTACTTAATTCTCGAACCGCGGGAGCTGTGAGGTAGGCTAAACGCAAAAAGAAAGAAAGAAAGAAAGAAAGAAAGAAAGAAAGAAAGAAAGAGAGCGGGCACGTCAAAGGGTGTGTAAATTTTTTTGATCATGGCTTTGAAAAAGTACCTCGAGGTTAGAGCCGCTGCTGGGTGGCCCAGGTGGGGCAGTGTATACACCGTACGATCCTTTCTTAAAGGTGTCTGGGTACGGAAGCATTTTGTTCGCATGAGTGTCTTTTTTAAAATTTTTTTCTGGTATCTTAACTGATAGCGCCGTCTGCGTTCGCAGCGTGGCTGCAAAATATTATGTTTTTTTTTTGTAATGCTACGCTGTTTTATTATCACTTCTATGTTCCAATGCCGATGGAGCAGGCATTGATTGCCACAGTGTATGTCGTTCCTTGGCACAAACCACGCGCATATATTTTCCTATTTATTACACTACCTGTTTATTACAGAAAGGGTAATCGGCGCTGTACATATCGTGTGCCAACACCCTCCTTATGTCGTGTTATTGTTGATTTTAGGGTGTAACGTGTCAAAACCACGATATGATTATGAGGCACACAGTAGTGGGGAAGGGGGGGGGGAACCCGAATTAATTTTAACCTGCCCCCGATGCACGGAATACGCGGGTGTTTTTTGCAATTCGCCCCATTGAAATGCGACCGCCGCGGCCGAGATTTCATCCTGCGACCTCGTACTTAGTAGCGCAATGCCAAAGCCAGTCAGCAACCACGGCGAGCACTTTTTATCGTGTGAAAAATGAAAGTAAAGCAATGCGTTTTTTATTGTAACACCTCGTTGATTCCGCTCCCTCCTTTATTTCTTCATCTTATCTTCACGGACAGTACACCAAAACACTAAGCCTGTTTAAACTGACAAATAATTATTTTAATGCCCTATTTTAGTTAAATTAGCCGTAATAGGTTGATCAGTAGGAGAAAATGAAGGTCAACGTTCAAATAATAAAGTATTGCACTTAAACCGCATGACGTCACGGATTTCAGCGTATCTTTCCGTATTCGGGCAGTTCTGCCTTAGTAGAAGAGCTTAACACTTGATAATTTCAGTCTTAATCTTTTAGAATGCAATATATTGTCCATATTTGCCAATCTAAATTAACTAGGCCCAAACAGACGTCCGTCAGAATGAGTGACTCCGTGGCGAGCTGCTGCGAGAACGTCAAGGCCGCCGCTCAGCACCCGCCTTTACTTCTTGTATCGTTTCTGGCTCTGCAAGCCTCTTCTCTCGGCGAGAGTGGCTTTTTTCTTGTACATATTGTACAAGGGTAATTTACTGATACAGCTCAAATTACTTCTCTGATTGCTGTCTCCTTAATCAGGTACCATCGTAACTATGAAGTCGTTGAGCAGGAACGATTATTCCCTTGAACTAGCGAGTTGTTGGGTGCGGTTTCCGTCACCGAACAAGGCTCTAAGCGCTGAGTGTGAAAATAACGTTTCTCTCACTCGGAGACATGCTCAGAAGGTATTAACAGAACCAACAGAAAAGTGCAGCCACGCAAGTACAAGAACGCTACGTAGCTCCCGAACGTTAGCAGCGGCTCTGACTGCAGCTGCTTCGCGACAAAGTGTTTTGACCCCTCGACACCGTCGACTTTCTCGCGCTATCCCCCGGAGAGGATCCGGGAGTTCCGACCCGAGTCACGAAAGGCAAAGCATCGCTGCTGAAAAGCAGCGAGAGATAAAGTAAAACGATTGCTGCTGCGAACAACGGAATTCTCTCTTCTTGAGGCACCCTCGAGTTCTTCTACTGGGAGTTAAATAGAGGGTAAAAAAGAGAGAGGGAGACAAAAAAAGAGATAGTGATGAAAAAAATGGCAGGCACAGACAACGACAAAACGAAAACAACTCATATGCGCTGACAAGCGAAAGAGCGACTCATGTGCAGGGAGGGGGAAAAAAAATTAGTACAAGAGAAAACCGCTGGGTCATTTCTGTGCGTCCTAGTCCCCCTCTCCCCTCTTCTTGTCTCTCCTCCATTTCTTTTCACTCGAACCCCCCTCTTCCCCCTCCCCCTTTATTTTTTTTGTTCCTTTATCACGCCACTTTGGTGCTGCGATTCCCTTGTATACCTTTCCGCTTTATAGTTTCCGTTTCTTTTTTTTTTTCCCGGTCTTTTATAACTGCATCCGAAACGATCTCCTCTCTGATTTTCTCTCTCTTCCTCTCTGCGTATAAGTGTTATATTTTGGCGTTGTTGCCACATCCTGCAAGTGCCCCGAGGTAAACTCTCGCATTTCATGCGTCACGCAGCTTGGACGTTCTAACTCCCCCGGTGCGCCGCTTCTTTTTCGCCGGTCTCTTATCTTCACGCCAGCTTGACTCTGCCCTCTCGCACTTTCATCTTTCCGCTGAGCTATATTCGAGGACGCACCTTTCCTTTTCTTTTTTTTTTTTAGGCGGGAAGGAGGCCGGGAAGTCTTCTACGTTTTCTACGTTCTCGACGGTTGAAACTAACGGGCAAACGGGCAAGAGCAAACGAGAGGTGTAACTGTACACTCTTAGAACAAAGAGTGTACTAGGAACTCCATATTGCTCTTTGGTAACTCATGCCTGCAGCCAACTTGACTCCATTTATTTAGAGTTATCGATACTCAGCGAGGGATCACGTTCACTTCGCTTCGGCACAAGCAGGGTTATTGTGCACTGCGTTGCGAAGGACACAATGCGAGAGAGTCAACGCAGAACTCGAGAACTGCACAGGACAGGGCGCTGAACTAGCATGTGGTGAACTGCAACAGGAGATTGGATTGAGCAAGTTAGTTGAACTTCATTGCGAAGAACAAAGCTGGAAGTAGACGAAATACGCGGAGTTTGATAACTACACGAGATGGGCGCTGAACTATCCGGAGAACTGTGTAATTATCTAGCTCGCCGTTATTTTTTTTTCGTCTCTTTCTTTCAGCTGTGTTCACGATGAAGTTAAAAGAGTCCGCCCAGTCCACCGTTGCGCTAGAGGATATTAGTAAATTATGCAGTTCGGACTGCTATTGGAAGTGGGAGTGCGATATGGGACAGGCAAGTTGGTCCCTCAGATGGAACTCCGAGCCTCTTGCTTTGTTTCTAAAGTGTATACGTTCGTGACAATGCCTGCGCCACCGTTGTGCTCGGCGTGCACTTTGCGCGTAGCGCTGTAATTATTGGAAGCCTATATAGGGGAGCTGTATGTTGCGGCAGCTGCGGAGATGCGTGATTGGGCGTGTTTCACGCTTTTTAACCCGCCGTACGACCTCTGCTATGGCGGGATGGGTGGTGGAGAGGGAGGGGAGTATAGATGGAAGGGGAGAGGAGGAACATTCTTCGAAATGAACGCGTGTTGCTAAGCCTCTCGTGTTCAAAAAAAAAAAAGCAGAAAAGAAGCACAAAGTGAAATTCCAAAAGGCGAGGAATAGAACAGAACACTAAGCAGCCACAAAGAAGCCTGTGTTAATAAGGATATTTAAGGATGTGGCAGGAAGAAGGCGGCGAGCGTACCCGCATAGATGCCAAGGAAAATGTGAGCCGTGTGCACACTGTACGCAGTACAGCTGTGTCTTGAACTACAGTTCACCCCGCTCGCCTTGGGGATAAAAATAAGTTTGATGGGAAGGCGCTGCAGAGGAGAAAAGGCCGAAGCAGCAGAGATGGGTTGTCAAGCTATCAATCACACATCTCTCCGTTGTGTTAAGAAACGAGTTCCTAATGATAATAATAAAAAAAGGTTTCACGATAGGGTTAAAGGTCAACCCGACAGAGACGGCAGGCGGGTTTCTGATGCCAGTCTTAGCGTGCGGCGGCAAAATATTTCTTGGGCTTCTCTGTTCCGGCATTCCAACGGTATTTCTGCTCGGTATTGTGATTAGGTCGTGTGTGTTTTCGTTTTTTTATTCTTTTCAGGAAAGGGATACACAGAACGCAGCTCACAGGTTATAATGCAAGTTAATGACGAATGTCTGAGGATACTTGCCGATGCCAGCCGAACGAGGTCAGCTTGAATGTTGAGACGGAAAATGGTGCCATTTCGTGAAAAAAAAAAAGAAATAATAAACAAAAGAATGCATGACTGTAGCGAGCGTGTTGCCTTGGTGACCACACTTTTTATATTTTGTACTTTCGGGGCCGCAAGTTTAAATTCTCACAAGGCGGGAGAGATAAATGTGCCCATTTTGCTGGCACGACATTGTCGTTGCCACGTTTAACTCTGTTAATTAAGAGCAATGTTAAGTGTTCTGTCCCGGCACCGACACAGCTCTCGCATCATATACGCACTTACCGAGCGCCAAGTCAGCTTGGAGGCTTCTTTATTTCGCAATTTTCACTAATTGCGCGATGACCTCGCCAGAGGTAAACTACACTATAGGCCCGCCATACTTTCTGCCCTCTCTCTGCTCTCTCTCTCTCTCTTCATCTCTCTACCCCCTTCCCCCAGTGCAGGGTAGCAAACCGGACGTGCGTCTGGTTAACTTCCCTGCCTTTCCTGTTTTCTATTGCTCTCTCTCTTGCCATTGTCAACCTTCAGACATGGGGACCGTGATGCTTACGTCACCACTCCACATTGCGTGAAATTGTTGAAAATTCAGACTTTGTAATACTTGTCTGCAACGTTACTTGATTGATTGATTGATTGATTGATTGATTGATTGATTGATTGATTGATTGAGTGAGTGAGTGAGTGAGTGAGAAGGTTCGACGTTCTAAAGCAGGACTGAGGCTGTGAGAGATGCCGTAGTGTCATGTTCCTTATTGATTTTCACCGACTGCTGTTTCTCAACACTCACCGAAAGTTGGGGTGCGTGAATGTTGCTGTGCACTCCGCATCAGACAAAATGTGACGATCAAAATCAAACCGACAACGTTAGCGTTCAGCAGTAGAATTTCATAAAAACCGTAGCCACTGAGCCGCCACGGTTTGTCGCTTGCGACGTTCCAAGCAGTGATGTTGCGATGATCGTAGCGCGCCGTTTCTTGAAAGCGCATGCCCCAACGCACTCCTAGTTCGCTATCATCGCGGCAGAATTCGTACGGACACCTTCAGATTCTACGCTGCATAGATTCTGCACTGCATGCGTAGCTCTGCTTTGGAGCGTTCTAGCGTGCAGTTTGGAGCGTGCAGAGGCCGCGCAGTTGCCAGCGCTGCATCAGCAGCGACGTGCCGAGTCTGCTAATTTCGCTTGTGAGATGGCACCGCTTGCAAGTGATGAATGCATTTCATATATATTGGCGCTCATCACCATCACTGTTAACGCCTAGACAACCAAATGAACACGGCAGTCGTTGTAAAACGAAATGTTCCTAGATGTATGGTATAGCAGCAGAGAACTACAAACACATGTATCGCAAACCACGCACAAATACATGCTTCCTTTGAGACACAGATCTCAATGTGGCACTTTAGGCTAGTGCCACGGCTGATGGATTAAAGAAAAAGAAAGAGTGCGGCCTGCCGCTTTAGGCGGGCTGCAACGGGTGCGAACGTGACAGCCGTAGTTGAATTCTCGGCCGCTTGGCTGAGAAGAACGGCGCTAGCTGCCCGGGATGGGACGCGTCGGGCGACAGCGTCCCAAGCGCATTCCTGATGCTTTTTTCACGCCGTCCCCGGGCAGCAGTTCTTGGCTGGTGGCGCCACAGCGGATCACGCCGTTTTCGATGCATGCGGTGGGGCACATCTCTCTCTCTCTCTCTCTCTCTCTCTCTCTCTCTCTCTCTCTCTCTCTCTCTCTTCTTTTTTTTTATCCAGCGGTTATGCGGGTATTAAGTGGTGTGTTTACTGTTTGTTGTGTACTTTTGTCGTGAACTATGCACATCATTTAATTTTTCATCCCATCCACATGGGAGGAGGTGGAGGAAGAAATAAAGAGAGAAGGCAGGGATGTTGACCAGAAATGAGCCTGGTTGGCTACCCTACTCCGTGGGACGGGAAAGAGGGGATAGAAAGATAAGATATAGAGGGGAGGGGGGAGGAAAGATGCGGGTGAGCTCGCGCACGCACTTGGAGGGCATGTGTGAGCCTGGAGTAGCATAGTAGGCATGCCATTAGGCAGCCTTTAGGCAGCCTTCTCCAGGTCCCATTAAAGAGCATCTCTTTTTCTCTCTCTCTCTCTGTCTAACTAACTAAAATTATTTAACGTAATTCGTCTGGCACTGCATTACGAAAGGACGCTTTCTGATGCATCTAAATATTTTTATTGCTTTCAATGAGAAAGAAACGTTCACTGACATGAAAAGGTTGATGCCTTCGCAAGGAAAGTAAGCCTCAACTTTTGGACGCTCGGGGAGCGAAGGATAGTATTCGCGCTTTCAAACATAGCAGAGGCCAGCTCCTTGAGAGAAACTATTTCTCAGTTCTTGAGCTGAGTATGGGTATCTTTTACTCGAGTTTTATTGAACCGCGCGTGAAGGTTGCGAGCACACATATACGTCTAGCAACATGCTTGCGCGAACTGCCCATAACTATGCCCGATCCCCCGCGCTAAAATATGCATCAGCGAAGGGGTTGCTTCGTGCCCCCTTCGTAACGAGCTCCGAGGAATAGTTTTCCCAGCGACGAACACACGCCTGGACGCTTCGACGACGTAGAAAGCAGTGTCGCGCGCGAGCGCACGGAGTATCGAAGGCAGAAAGTGACTTTCAAGTGCGCGCGCAACGCCTTCCATCTGTTACGCATTCGCGTACAGTGCCAGCTGCTGCAAGTTTAGCCTCACGGTGGACGCGCACGCAGCAGTGACTTGCGAAGCCCACGGACGTTGTGCGTTCGCGAGCGCGTTCGCTGACGCTCGGCGCCCGCCGACAGCGACCCGCCAGGAACGCGCGGGGGCGTGGGAGCCGGCTGCTAGGCGAATAATGGCGGGAAGCCACGCTAGGCGGCCGATCGAAAAAAAAAAAATGAAAGAGAAAAAAAAGGAGAGAACAGTAACACAAAACTGGTAAAAGGAACGGGGCAGGCGCACACGAGAAGCTTGTTATCGCTGTCACGTCACGCATACGCGCCGCTCTGCGTCGCGGAAGAAAAACAAGGCGCCGCCGTATAATGCCTCGCAATTTGCATGTCCTCGGGGCAGCGGTGATGCGTCAGTACCAGTTCGAGCAGCGACGAAAGCACAGCCCGGAAGCGTTAAAGAAAAAAAAGAAAACACTCCTGTCAGTTGCGAATATCAATTACAGTAAAAGCGACGCGAACCACTTCGACGTAAGAACCCGCGGCGCCAACTAATTTTCTTGTGCGGACTCCTTCGCTGGATGAGCACATTAAAAAAAGAGAAAGAAAGAAAGAAAGAAAGAAAGAAAGGTAAAGAGAGAGAGATAGAGGGAGAGAAAAAGAGCTTGTGGTCTAAAGGAATTGACAGTCGAAGGCAGCGCGTTTTCACGTTGTCTATTGTTGTCACGTTGGTGCACGATGAGCGGTATATCGCTTGCGCGCCATCTTTCGTCGTATGTGTGTACGTGTAAAGGGAAGTTGCGCCGCAGAGCAAATGAGCTATGCGACAAAACGCAACTTGAAGGCACGAAAGCCACAACGATGCGCACTTTAACGAGTGCATCGTTTACGTGGAATTAGTTGTGTCCACTCAGTCTGTCTATCATATAACACCAATATCCATAAAGCCGAGCATGTCTCACGAGGGAGCTTGTATGTTTAGGCAGTAAAAGAGAGAGAAAGAAAAAGCCATTTGGATTGACATATTCAACTCATGCTAACTCTTAAGCCTGGTTACTTTCTTTGGGACACCTCGAGATATTGAATCTTATTTGGAGCAGTGCTAAACTACAGGCCAAGAAAAAAACAGCACAAGGGCACAGTCTAAGAACCAGTTTTTGTATTAAAGAACATATATACTAAAGAACGTTGCGCAAATGTTTGAAAGCACCTCCTCCAAATAAGTTTCAAGATGTGCTAGCAAGCACAATTTTAAGCCCACCTCGAGATATTCGGAGTGTACAAGGATAACCGGCTGTGGCAGTGTCAGCTTGCATTGCACCCGTTGACATAACAGCGTTATCTGTCAACCAAATATGCACCAACGATGACGTCATTTCCGTTACGTACTATGTGGGGCAGGAAGTAGCTCGAACGACAGGCTAGAAGACGCTTGTGCTCAAGGAATTGTAGAGCGGGTCATCTCTAAAGAAGGCATTTAGTGTCATATGAGACAGTGATAGCTGTCGCGACGACGACCTGGCGCTGTAGCACTTTTGGACGGCAGCAACGTCGCGCCGCCAAGGGCGATTCGACCAAAACGTTCCAGTACGTTCTCCAACATTGCTCTAGCCCTAAGCTTCGATTGACATGATTACGATGACGCCGCGACGTGGGGGTGAGGGTGACGGACCCACATTATAGAGTTAATTACCCTGTCCGCTTTGCTATTACTGTTTTTACATATAAAAAAAAGACTGAGTGCCAAATTAATCCATCGCAGGAAAGTAGGATGCCTCGATGCGAACGCAGCCGTTGGATCAAGGCACCCTATGGAGCAAGAATGCTGGTAGCGCCATCTTGTGGATCGTTAAACACCAAATCACTAAAGTATTTCTATTGCGTCTGTGTTCTCACAGAAAGGCGGAGAATAAGAAATACATTGCTCGCTAAGACTGTCGCTGCCAACGCCTTTGCACCTGCGGGCAGATATAACACGGTGGTAGCATGTAAAAGTTTTGTGTGCTCTAGTCGCCGTCAGTGTCGCAAGATGGCTCCAGTAGCACTGGTCTGCGGTATTTCGGTATTCTGTCAAGACTGTTACGTTTTATAAGAACACCGTTTCTAGTATTGGACAAAGAGAAGATAGCAGCCATCTCCGTAATGATTACTTGTACGGTCACATCAACACCACAGGGAAAGACAACGCAGTAGACGCCATCTAAATCCAGTGACGTGAGCAGGCCTTGTCGCAGGACATTCGCCGGTGTGAGTCACACGCGCCAGGCAAGGGCAACTTACTCGGTCGGTGCATTGTCTATACATGTAGGTGGCGCTGGCGTGCCTTTGAGCAACTTCGCCGGCCGACGTCGAGCGTGAATAAGTGAGCGGCGTTGCGAGATATATCCGAGTGACACACTCGGCTAACGCAGAAAAGCTGCCGACGGGAAAAAGTTTGCGGGTCGATAATTACGGGCGCAACGCTGCGTCATTGTTCGGTGCCGCGAAACGAAGTGGGCGTCGACGCCGTTCGGTGCTTAATTATTAGGGCTGCGTATGCGCGCTCTGTTGCACGCTCAAACTCAGACGTACGCGTCCGCGTCATTGTTACGTGAGCCGGCAGCTTCGCACAACGAGAGACGCCATCGGCGGTCGAGTAAACCGTGTGGACGGAGCACGTGATGAGCGAGTAAAGAAGATTTGCGAAGGATGGTGCTAAGCTTGAGCCCGACAAAGAGGTACCGCCTCTAACGGAATGTGGAGTTGGCTCGCTTTACTACGAGCCTCTTATCTACGTGTTTTCTGGCGAGAAAGCGCTAAACAGTCAAACACACAAACGCTCACCGACGTGCACGAGTATTCAGAGCTGTACGTTTGGAGTCTAATCGAAATCACCATTTCAAACGCGAGGCTTTCTCTCACGAGGCTCCCATCTGGAAGGAGAGCGAGTTCTAGATAGATGACACAGGGAAGGCAGGGTGATTAATGTCAAGAGAAAAAAAGATATTGTTTGCTACTGGATATGCGGTCCCCGTTTATGTCTTCGGGCCTAATTAGCGCGAGGAAAAGCAGCGGGGTAATATCGACAGAAGCGTACAGTTTGTTCTCGACTACGTCGCATTAGAGCTATATGACTGCAGTAACTATCAAACCAACTAGCCCAAAAGTCCGCACTCCTGTAGGGTCACGTTTACAACTTCAACTTTCAGATGCACTAAAATTAGATAATAATTTTGTAAGAAGCACGTAGTATACTAAGCGGACAAAATTGATGCGCCAATGTGTTCTACATTGCTCAGCATATACCACTGATCTGCGAATAGGACTGCTGAAAAACACTCGCAAAGACTGTTTCATGTAGTTCGTAAACTGATATGCAAAAAAGAAAAAAAGATGTCCCGTTCCAAAATGCTCTAACAGATACTGTTTAAAGAAGTGCGATATATCTGTTTCTGGAGCAGTGTTGCGGCTTTATGGAGATTATGCTTCATTTCTTTTCTTATCAGTTTTCAACAACTTTTTAAAAATTTCAATGACGCCCTGAATGTAAATTTTACTTGATAGAGTCTGTAGAATTCAGCTTTCTGTCTTAAAGGCAGCACATTTCGTTCAGAATAGTTGAGCGGTCGTCTAACAACACCATTTCTACGTTCCACGTCTATTTAATCAACTAGTCGGAGTTGGCACCGAGATTAAGCATCCTCTTAAGGCCTTCCAAGTTTTTGTCGGCTAAATTTCCTGAACCTTTTGCAAACGATGTGTTCGGAATGTATGTAGCACAACTGTAATTTTATATTGTGGTTCTTACAGTGACGCTACACCTCAAGCACTTTCTTTCATATAAAATACCAAGAAGAGAAATCCATGAGCCCCTAATCCATGAACCTCCAATGATTCCGAGTACAACGGACTTACCGGACTTTCGCACGTATGATAGTTTGGACTGAAAGTTTTACGACTTGATGTGCTTACTTGCCATTTCTTTAATTTTACGTGAACAAACCATGCTGTTCTTGGTCATATTACACACGCATAAGTTCCCTTTCCCCCCTCTTGCTAGCTCCAAAATGGGCTCTCGCATTATATACGAGCTTTTACGGTAATCCAAGGTATACCCGCGAGGGAATTATACCACTTTATTATTGTTTCTTCTTTTTTTATTTTCCAGTAGGGATATTATGGGACATAGGAGTATCCGGTTTCATTCTTTTCCGTTTCATTCTTTTTTTTTTTTTATGGGGGCTAGCAACCCTTTGCCCATGTGTGCTTAACAAACCACCCGTTAAAGCGCAGTATGTGTGGCCACCCCAAAGTCAAACGGAGCGGTGGGAGCAGCCGAGCTATAGAACCACGGACCCACCCTGCGTGTAGGCCGCTTTTGAATGCCCGTGAAACCGGAAGGAGTTTCGGGTCGAAGCGGAAGTCGTTTGTGCTTAACCTCCTTCCTGTTCCTCGCGGGTCGTTCTGAGTTCCTGCCTTTCCGCTATACCCCGTTCACCTTTCTGTAGCCTGATGTGTGGTTCTAAAGCCCCCCCCCCCCCCTCCCCACGCCCTGTTTTTATTATTGTTATTCATTTTTTTTTTGCTATTTATACTACAGCAATTTCGAGACTCGCTTTCATTGGCGAAACCGCTCCAAGGAGCAGTCGAAACGAGTTGCGGTCCGTTGGAACGTGGGAAAATAACCGAAATGCCAAGTTTAGATAAGGCGATAACTTTACGAAGAGCGCCTCTAAGTGTATTTGCTGCACCGTTGTAAATATTACCGAAAGGAAATAGGAAATAGCTGACTAGGAAATAGCTGACTAGTTGCGTTCACATAAAAGGAACGCTTTACCGCCATACTTTACCCACAAATAATGTTAGGTTAGGTTACCCACTCCCCTCCTAAATAGAAAAGAAAAAGAAACACGTAACGCACGTTATACTTTGTCGTTACTCCATGCTCAAAAATTTTACACGCTGCTTTTTGTTCGCTGTTACAGATGAAGTAAAACAACATGTATCTTGAAAAGAAAGTTCATTGACAGCGCCTAGAGTATTAGATGACGAACTTTATAGTATTTACGACCTGCTGTTGAACTTGAGGAATAGTTACTTTCATTTAAATTAAATTATGAGCTTTTACGCGGCAAAACCACTTCGGATTATGAGGCACGCCGTAGGGGAGGACTCCGAAAATTTCGGCCACCTGAGGTTCTTTCACGTACACCTAAATCTAAGTACACGGGTGTTTTCGCATTTCGCCCATCTAAATGCGGCCGCCGTGAATGGGATTCGATCCCGCGACATCGTGCACAGCATCCGAGCACCATAGCCACTGAGCAACCACGGTGCGTATAGTTAGTTTCATTTCAAAGTTGGCATCGAACACCTTGACTCGCTTCTTAGTAACCATGTTCGCGCCCACACCAAATAGGCGCTCTATAGATGCACTAGGAAGGGGGAGTGGGGGAGTATCTCGTGACGACATGACGCAGGAAGGGGTCACGAGTGAGCAGGACATGACGTCATATTGGCACCGTCGTGTCCTTAGCTGCTACTCGCTGCGAGTGTCGTTGTAGCTGCGAACGGGCGACATAGGGTTGGAGCGAGTGTCAGAATGTCGCGGTGTCCCACTCCCTCGCGAACATGTACCTCCTGCGTCATGACGAAACCACACCGTCACCTCATGGGAAACTAAACTGAGGCTGGCCCTACTCAGGGCTCTTTGACGCTTTTGAAAATTATCATTTCAGTAGACCTTTAAACGTAATATATCTTCAAGCAAATAAAGCATTGAGCTGACGATCCGTCTTCTTCGGCAGCACCACACTCTGTTTCTTCGAGCGTCGCTGGTTTGCTTCATTGCAGTTTTCTTTTCCAGGTTCAAATGGGACAGGCACAAAGAATGAACTCTCCCGTCTGTGGATACCATCTACTGAAGGTACGTATATGTGTGACTGCCTCTCTCTCTCTTTCTCTCTCTCTGCGCTTCTCTTCGGGTTTTCGTGTGCATGTGGAGAACGCCTCCAGTACGCGGTCAGTTCGGCCAGTGCTTTCCTATTTGCTTGTTTTTTGCCGCCTGTGATTTTTGGACATAATATTATACTAACTTTCGTAGTCATACTGTAAGGTAGTCACTTTTGCAGTCATACTTTGTTGTAAGCGTAATATTAGAATGTACTCCCATTCATAGCCCATGTAACGAATTCCTGCCGGCTATCGATACAGACAGCGACAAGTAGCGCGCATAAAACGAACATTTATAAACGAAAACAAAGGCAAAACAACAAACAGAACAATTATAAACAAACAGCGAACACGCCTGACGAACCTCTAAACCCGTACAATATCTAGAGTCCTACTCGAAAGCATAAGCCCGAACCGTCGGCGTCGAAGCTCACTCGTCACGGTCTCGGAGCAACCCACCAGGCACAAGACGTGTCAGGTCGTCAGGTGGATGCCGTCGCTCACGAAGCGGCTCACGAGTTGCGACGTGCGGAAAGCCCGGGCGGGCCTCCGTGACACAGTGCGGGGCCGGAACGGCCGCGGGAACCTGCTCGGCAACCGTGGTGCACCGTACCCGGGCGCACTCTGGGGGGACGTTGGGCCGGTGCGATCCCGGTTGGTGCCCTTCGCCAGGCCAGGCCTTATGAGCCGACCGCTGCCGTCTCCTGAGCGCGGCTAGGCCCACGTCCGCAATAGCCGCAGGCCATGTCGCCCGCTGTGGTGGTTGTTGCTGTTTCTGTGGTGGTTGTTTCGTTGTTTTTGTTGTTGTTTGTTGTTCCTTAGCGAGCTGACGAAACCCACCCTGCGGGATAGGCTAGCGATCGGGCGGTGCAAGAGGGCAAAAAAAAAAGAAAGAAAGCAAATACAAATTTTGAGGAATATAACTTCGATCAGAACTGGTAACTGGAATATGGAAATTTACCCGATATAGATGTGAAATCTGTTTTACCTACGTGTTATAGAGTATAAAAAAGATGAAAAAAAGATGTGAATTACAATGACAGAGACGAAACGGGCTATCTCACCATGCTCACGCTTTTTTCATCTTCCCTCTCCTTGCGGTCTCGCGCAAACTCTGTTTATAGTTGTTGCAGTTGCCTCAAAACATAGCTCGTACCGACTAGGGGTGTTGGCCACACTGCCGATTTTAAGAAGTGCACCCAACAAAAGACAAAGAGAGCTAAAAAAAGCAAACGATCAAGAAAAGAGACATTAGGAAATCTAAACATTGCAAAATATTGAGAGGGCTTATTCACAAAAAGAGCAAAAAGAAAATCTAGTACACCGCGGTCGGTAACCTATGGCAGCGTAATCTTCTGGACGCTTCAATGAGCTTTTGTATTGCAGTAATAGTGGACCCGTGGCTTGTGCTTAATTGACCGGCACCGCAGGACAACGAGTTTTAACTTTTGCATGTCTCGAGGACCACTACCCTTTCTCGTCTCACTCTTCGTTACTCTAATTACACGCCAAAATTCAGGACAACCCATTGTCAAAACATTGATATACGGGGTGATCATTTTTACGTTTGCCGGAATTAAAAAAAAAATTGCATGTGGCTGATTGCATGATTTATGTCCTTCCACCGGATTATTCAGAGGCACATTACTAACACGTCGAATTGGAACACATATTCAACACATTCGACTAATAAACAAAATTACTAATTGACTTATTAATTTACTACACTATGGCACATATGGCAATTTACGCATGGTCGCCGGTGAGTTTGTAAGACGTATTCACTTGATAGAAATCTCCAGAATGACACCAGTTTAGAGGTATTATTTCCTAAAGTGTGGGACGAAATGCATGGGCGTTCCAGTTACTTTTGTAGTTGAATCCATGAAAGTTCTTTTTGTTTGAAGTTTGAAGTTTATTGAATACTTAGTGCAGGTACAGAAGTATAGATATTAGTACAGCAAAGGTCCCATAGTGTAAACGCTGTAGTGGGACATTTCATAACGTTAAAGAAAGATGCCAATAGTACTTAACAGCAAAAAAAAAAAGAAAGCCAGCCGAATATATATATATATATATATATATTACTATATATTACTATATATATATATATATATATATATATATATATATAAATATATATATATATATATATACATATATACATATATATATATATATATATACAAATACATTTTGAGGCACCAGCATTAATACATTGGAAAATATAAAACGATAGGGATAATGCATAAGCTTCAGTAGGAAACGATGCAAACAGTATTCAAAACAACAGAGTTGAAGTTGTGTTTAAAATACATTCAATAAACGGTGCTTTACTTTAACCACGAAATTGCGAAGCTGATGTTTGAACGACGACATAGAAAAGGCACACTTAACGTTACAAGGCAAATAATTAAACCGGCCGTGGTTGCTCAGTGGCTACGGTGTTTGGTTGCTGAGCACGAGGTCGCGGGATGGAATCCCGGCCGCGGCGGCCGCATTTCGATGGGGGCGAAATGCGAAAACACCCGTGTACTTAGATTTAGGTGCACGTTAAAGAACCCCAGGTGGTCGAAATTTCCGGAGTCCTCCACTACGGCGTGCCTCATAATCAGAAAGTGGTTTTGGCACGTTACACCCCATAATTTTTAAGGCAAATAATTCTAAAGTTTGATGAAAACAAATGCTATTCTTTGAGGACCATAGTTAGTTCGTACTTTGGAGAGTATAAAATTGTAACTGGAAGAAAAGCGCATAATATTTGAATTAATAACGTGTTGGATACCGACAACCTTTAGAAGGCTTCGGTCTTTAACTGCTTGATAAGCAAATGTGCAGGCGTTAAATTTGATTAGATTGTCAATGTTCAGCACGTGCAGCTCTCGGTACAGATCAGTAGCACGTGTACGTCGGTTGCTCCAGGTGAGAATGCAAATTGCTTGATTATGTACACGTTGGAGGGAAGAAAGGTGGCGATGGTATGTTTGGCGCCAGGAAGCAGCACAACAATTTAGATGTCTGTGAATGAATGCATAATATAGGGTGACTAAATTAGTTAAGTCAAAGTAACATCAAGCTTTTAGTAACGCCCTAATACCGTAAGAAGTATTCCGCTGCAGTTCATTAATGTGCAAATTAAATTTTAAGCGGGAATCAAGCTTGATGCCAAGAAAAAGACAAGGATTTGATGAATGAATAGGATGCGTATTTATAAAGAGGGGCACAACAATGCGCGTTATTTATTGACCTTGAATTAAGAATTACGAACTTAATTTTGGAGGGATCTATCGAAAGCTTATTTTTAGCACACCGCGCACTAATGTTAACAAGTTCTGCATTAAATGTTGTCGTGAGGTTTCTTATAGAATTACTCGAACATAAGAGAGTCGTGTCGTCGGCAAATAAGATGCATTATGATAATGTGGTTAGACACTGTGTAAGGTCATTAATGTATAGTAGAAATAAGAGCGGGCCCGGAATTGAGCCTTGCGGATATTAATTGCTCGCGATCAGATAAGTAACTAGGGAAAAGATTAAGGGAGTTACCCCAAATGGCATAATATGAAAGTTTAGAAAGAAGAATGTCGTGATTAAATGTACAAGAGGTGTTAGTAAAATTTAAAGAAAACCGAATTAACGAAGTTACCCTTGTCAAATTCTAGTTTACATTTTTTTCCGTAAAGTAAATGAGGGCTAGGTTAGCAGAATATCCTTGTCTAAAGCCAAATTGATTCGGATGAAATACGTTAAATTTCGTTAGGTAATTGGACAGGTGAACATGAATGAGCTTTTTCAATTACTTTGCTAAAGAAAGGCGAGAATTGATATTGGCCTATAATTAGAAATTAAGCGCTTGTCACATATTTAAATATCGTAATAACCTTACTCATCTTTAACTCTCGGGGAAAAACACCAGTTTCAAGAATTATATTTATTATGTAGATGAGCACATCCTCAATATTGTCAGCAATCACTTTCACATGGTTAGCAGAAATATTATCGATACCTGCGCTAGAAGGCTTTATATTACTACTTGTTCTCCTTACTTCCTCTGGGGTAGCAGGAAAAAAAAAATGAGTGACCGCAATGATCAAGTACGCCACGCGTACTGGATGGAGCAGGTGTGGGACAGAAGAAGTAGTTACTAAATGCGTTAGCGATATCTAATGGGTCAAATATTATGGATCCCTTATGCTGAATGTATGCTATAGGCGGATTAATGGTTTTACTGAGAAAGGAATACATCAAGCGCCATTGTTTTTTGATGTCTGAGCCACCACAATTAATTTCGTTTTGACAATAGCGCTTTTTGGCATCCTTCATTAGAGCATTCAGTGTGTTACAATACTGCTTGTAACGATCAAGTACATGTAGATTAAATGGTTGTCTTTTTTATATACATAAGTTATCTTTCTTACGCAGGCTATTAAGTAATCCCCCCTGTCAGCCATTTGCTTCTAGTGGAAGAATAACGTTTATGGCACTGTACACATGTTGTCGACGAAGACACGCAGTTGAATATTATAGAGATGAAAGCGGTGTATGCTCATTCCGCATTATTCATTGAGGTGACACAAGACCAACCAGAATTAGATACCATTTCCATAAATTTCTCGCGATGAAGTTTATCCTTAACAGAGTTCACTCTATTAATGCGAGGACTGTTCTCAAAACAAAGTGCAAGTGGGAAATGATCTGTAATATTGCTTTGAAGAATGAATGTGGACAGGGAGTATGAAGAACGATCGAGAGCGCATGGTCAATAAGTGCTCCCAAACCATTGTTAGTACAGCGAGTGGGAAGGGAGGGTAGATATTCAAGACCATAACCTTAAGAACAGCTGACATACTGAGTTACATAAGAGGAGGAAGCATCAAATAAATTAATGTTAATGTTAGCCACGATGACAACGGACTTTCTTCCTTTGAAACAATGTCAATAATAATGTCGAATGCTTCAAAACAAAGGAGGAGTTGGTGAATGCAGTGATCGATAAATGGTACCAAAGACGCTAAGGAGTCGTCAGCCTCAATTCACACCGACTCGCAATCACAGATATTTAAGTGAAGATCAAGCCTGCGCTTGTATCTGATGTCGGACCGAATAAACACGGTTGAGCCACCATGTTGTAATGAAATGCGATTGCACTATTCTGAATTGTGTGATAGAAAACCATAAAGATTTTTATCGGAATCACTGAGCCATGTTTCAGAAACACATATATTTGAGAAGAAATGAAGACAAGAAGACAGTATACTGTCTTCTGTGATAATCGTGAAAATGCTCGCGAAGACTACGTGAATTGAAGTGAATCGCTGAATGATAGTTATACGAAAAGTAGCATTGGATGTCGTTAACGGAAATGTACGACATCAGATCGGATCAGAATACGAAGAACCGAAAAACGAAGAAAGGAAAGAGAAAGCCTATTCAATTTAAGTGAAAATCGCCAGATCCGAGTCACTCCTTATGCGAAAAACTTTGCTATCAGTAGATTGCCTTGCCTTGATGACGCAGCCATCAGCCCACAAGAAAAACCACACTTTTTTCCTTTCTTAAGTAGCAAGGCCTTGCTGAATGATTGCTTATTCTGTGGAGTGAGGCGGTCATTGAAGAAAACAACTTTGCATCGTGCTTAAGATGTAAGTGGAACAACAGCGCGCTTTTACGGCGAACTTGATGGCGCATACCTCCGAACTGGTGTCATTCTGGGAATTCATTCTAAGTGGATACGCATTGCAAACTCAGCGGCCACAATAATACGTTAAATAAAACACAATAAACTGTTAAAATGCAAAGGCAACGAAAATGCAGCACATTTCTCGCGGTAACGAAAGCGTTCACCGGCTGCAGTGTGTCAGTTCCTCCTGCTTCCTTGCGCATCACCTATATGAACTAGTAATTGCCTTCATCCGAGAACGTGAGAATGGGGCTTGGGCGCGCACCGAGTGCTAATGAACGTCGTGACGCAATCCTACTTTCCGGCAGAGGAATGCGTCGTCATCCACATTCTTGTCTTGTGCACAGGGATTTGCAAGGGTGTATACTGACATGTTATTTTCGACAATTCATTTATTTGCGTTAAATGAAGGTCGTAGACCTCTAAGCACTAGAAGAAATAATGAGAGGCCCCTTAGCGCCGTCAATAATATAATATAACAGCTTTTCCGCAGCCAGTTCTGGTTTCCTTTACCAGGATGATACTGTGTTGTGGCGTCATGGCACAGTATGCGGTCACATGGTAGCTGGACATTGTGACATTTTGGCGCTCGCTCCGGTTCGCTCGGTCACGTCGTATTCTGCTGCTGCTTGTTGTGAGAGCCAGTACAGTAGCATTGGGGACGACCAAGCTAGCCAAAACGAGTATCGATATGTCGCAATATCCTGCTCACACGTTACCAGATACGGTGTTGTGACATCATGACACAGTTTCCTCCTGAAAAATTAAACCGAAGCGTTCTATAGAAAAGTCATTACATTAAATTATTAAAGGCGCTCTGAGGTTTGTCGCGATGTGTAGAGCTATTGGACCTTCATTTAATGCAAAAAAAAGAAAAAGAAATGGTCGAAAATTTCATGGCAGTACTCCTTTAAGGCATAACGATAGCACAAGTGACCTCAAAGAAAGAAAAAAAAAAGGCCACCTTTCGCAGCGCTCTACATTCTGCTTACCTTAGTTGTAAGCTGGATGCAGCACAACAACAGGGAAAAGATGTCTGGAAAGTTCTTTTTTTATGGCTAGCTCATATGATATATATAGATGTTATCTTCATTACTCACTAGTTATGATTGACTGCTGATAAAGGTTGCATAGCCGTATAGAGTATATTCGGATTAGCGCAGTGCTGTCTCCAGAGTCTAGTAAACCATTCTAGGCTGTAAACGAAATATCTGAGACATTTCCTCGTGATTTAATGCATCCTCTTGGAGACAAAAGAGTAGTTGAATACGTATACTACATATTACAGTACACCCCCCCCCCCCCCCCCGCACACACAAATTGTTGATGAAGCCTCATTGAAGCTTGTAGTTTTCAAAAACATTACAGACGCTTTTCTTCACAGGCTGAGATTGTCCCGCATTTGCAAGCTCACGCCGTGGTACAAACGCAGCGGTTTTCTGTCCTACACATAACATTAGCATAAAGCTCACTGCAAGACCTCAGGAACTTCTCACACTGGCCACATCGGCGATTGTAGGGAATGAGGTTCTCATTTAATGCAGTTGGTGTAAATGCCACTTTCAGCTTAAGTTCACCAGGCAGTGAGGCCTCGGCATAGGCACATGAGCAAGCCTTCACTTCTTCACTGCTTGGCTATTGTTAAATCTGGGCGACAATACGCCCATAATCCTCCTAGCCCATATGGTTACTATCACATGCCACATTGTATTAGGCAAAAGACGAGCCAAAAAAGGCGCAAACAGGAAACATACAAGAAGACAAGAAAGAGGCTGAGGAGTATGTTGTTATGAAAATGTATGTTTCCTGTGTGCGTCATTTTTGGCTTGTTTTTTTCTTAATACAATGCACCAACTATCCCAACAACGTGTTCTACATGCCACATGCTCTGTTCACTTGTAAGCCCACGAGGCGGCCATGTGAAAGCCAGACAAAGCAACGCATAGCTCCAGCTGCTACTCAGCGAGACGAACACGAAGCGACGAGGCAATCCGCGTGCTCTGTTCGGCACCGAGGTAGTGGGAGGGAGGCGTCAGATGAACGGCCTTGGCAGGAATCCCAAACCGTCCTCGATTTACGCGGTGTACACGCGGCCCCTGTACACTGCGGCGCGTTTCCCATTGCAGCCTGCAAGCCGCGGCGAGGAAAGCCGAAACGCGCCACACTCGAATGCAGAGGACCTTGCTCAATTACGCGTCCGCGTAGGGTCGTCTGCGATGGACGGATGAGACGTCCGGTGCAATGCGGGCAAGTCCCACGGCGGGGTCGGGTTGCGTAGCTGGGCGAGAGACTCCGCTTTCGCTGGAAACTCAATGGGGTTTCAGGCGGCATCGGACCGTGTCTATCCGGTTCTTCCTCGCTTTTGAGGATCGCGACAGCCTTGGTGGGATTTCTTTACTGCAAATCCAGCAAAAACGAAAAAGAGGCGTAGCCGCCTTCTCCTATACCGGTGCTGCAATCACGCGGGAGGTTTGGGAGGAATGAAATGGAGAAGGCGAGGATGTTAACCATAAATGCGTCTGACTGGATGCCCTGCACTGGGGTAGGGGCACGGAGTACTAATAAAGGAAAGCGAGCAACACTATGTGTTTTACGACCTTGCTTGCCCGGTTATCTGCGCATAGTGATGAGTAGGAAGGAGTACTGCTTAATTCTCACGTGGTTCCTAGCTCTTTCCTTCTTGGTCAGTGAAATTTCGCCTGTTTACTTTACTGTCATTGTTGATATCACATAACTTTGAAGTTCATAAAAACTTGGTTATTCGACTCCATTCTCTGTCTGCTTGGATGTTGAAATTCTTGATAGGTACTCGGCGTTGCCGAGTTCATGAGAATTATTCAAGCATAACTGCGAGTCGGCCTAGTTGGAACATATTCATATTAAAACTTTTTGTGCGCAAACAAACAGGGAGGAAAGCGCTCGTCCTTGTGTTTCTTCTATTCTTCTCCCCTGTTTGTTTGCGCACAAAAAGTTTTAAGGAGAATTATTCGTTTTCAGACTTTGAACACCACGCTATAATAATAGTACCTATATGTAGACGAAGACGTTGTTGGCTTGCTGCTTCTGTTATTTGTATGCGAACGGGCAATGCCATTATTGCGCTCAACACTGGGCTAATAGGGAGGATTCGCCATGCTAGCTTGCACACGTACGTAAGTGACACCGGCAGCAATCATAAGAAACGTAACAGCATTACAGCATTCAAGCTATGCAGCTTAAATGTCGCTATCGAAGCCCGATTCGCCTTTCAGTAAAGATCGGCCGCTAATAGCAGTACAATATCTGTATCTCGTTACACCTTTGAAACTTGGGACAGGGGGTCGAAAGTAATAAAGTTCTTATTCTACATGATTTATGTACCTTTGTCGGAATGCCGTGATACCAGCAGCCAGTCATGCCGTTAGAAACAGCGCACGAAACGTTTAGAGGTGATATTTCATATTCCGTCGCCTGTCAGGAACAGAAGAGGCCGAAAAAGAGTCAGACCGTTGAGCAGACGTTTGTCATGTACATACAGTGAGCTCTAATCTGAGCCGCAACTAATTTTGGAGCGCTAATAGGACACTCTAAGCAGGACACGCAAATTGCACGCAATACATTGAAACACACAAAACGGAAAAAAAAATGCCTGTATATGAAAGGAAGCTATAAAACATTTCATGGTGGTTTCAACTACGTCCGGACGCGAGCCTATGACACGGCTTCTAAGGAATCTGCTGTTTTGTTGGCAGCGACTGAGTCAGGAAAAAAAAAAAACTACAAGGAAACAAAAAGGACGCCTTATCACCCAAGTTTCTGCCCCTCTGCGTGCTGTATTGAGAGCCGCGCCTTCGCTCTACGTGCCAGCCAGCATCCCAGAATCTCAGCATCCTGTCGCCAAAGAATTGGCTCGCGTTGTTGCGGCCACGACGTGACGCTCCGTATACAGCTCATCGAATTTCACAATTCGCGTGCTGCTCCGCAAAAGCGCGAACCTTCCCTCCCAAAATAATGGTGTTGTCTGCGAAAGTGTAAACGTGTTGTCCATACAATTTATATGGGCTGCCTATATACTCATGGACAGTCCATGCGCCATTCGCGTCGCAAAGGTTCTTGCACATCTTCGGTTCTATAGAATCCGTTGAAATAGCATGCATTTTGCTTTCACGATATCTGTAGGCCACGCACGTGCAAAATTAAATACCTGTAGGTGGTCGACCTATTCGATAAGGCAATGAGACCTAAATGTGTCCGGACCCTCCTTCTGTGCAGTGCATATAGTCAGCTATGCTGGCTGAACTGGAGTGGCGCTCTGACGTTATCGCAACGCAGGAACCACGAAAAAATTTGGAGGACGTTTAAGCTTCGCCTTTAAGAGTGGAACGCGATAGCATTTAAAGATCCCTGACTGCTTCTCACGCTTCCTGGCAACTGCAGCTTACGTAATCGTAATGTTTGCCGGAAACGCTCGCAGCGAACGTTATGCACGAAGGTGGGCTTTCTGGCAGAAACGTGGCCTCTTGCGTGGACTGCGATGCGGCGGAAGCGAGCGCCATCTGGAATTGTTTCAAGGAAACGGGAGCGCCGCTTGAGACATTCCGGCGTGCGCAAATATCGGAAGCCGTGGCTGGTCTATGCATGGTGCAAATGCTGGAAAATGGGTTTGATTGAGTTTTCGCGTAACATAATTACATTTTCTCGCATATTCAAATTGCAATCCGACGCTATCATGTCTGTAGGTTGTATGTGAGTCGTACTTTACAATTTTTCTACGTATTCTAGGACGCCGGGTTTTCTGCAGCATGGCGCCCTTAATGCTATCGCGTTAATAAAGAATCAAACATCATTTAGTCGATGCCCACGCTGGAAGTATTGAAAGGAATCTAAGCTCCTGGTTCAGTAAAAAAAAAAAAAAAACGAAATTTCGTTTCTTCGTGCGATGAGCTCACGTCAAGCTTATGACTCAATTAACACTCCTTAAGGCATTCAGAAGCGTTCGTCTATTCCAGTTTGGGCAACATAAAATCGGATCAAACGATGGTTTATTCCGAGTATTCATAATCACGGAGGAAAGATGTTCTCAAAACTAATGAATCTCTCTCTACGTTCATTGTATTATTGACAATTACTGTTGCGTTACTTCCTTAGCGAATTGTAGGTGAAGGTGCGTCGAAGTCACTGTGCACAGAACTCTAACGCGTCACCCCGAGAAGTATAGGAGGGGTGTCGGACAGCTTCAGTTTTTTGACTGCACTACCTTCCGGGATCGGCTCACTCATTTAGACGGCCCACACCCACGGGAACGGGTCAAAATTTTATGCTGCAAATAGCCACGGGAATGGCCCACATTTTTTTACTGCACTGCCCCTCGGGATCAGCGCCAACGTTTAGGCTGCACTTTCTCCGGGATCAGCCCATGTAGGAGGCTACAAATGCATCTACCCGTTACGGAGAAGTGGGGGTAACTCGCTAAGAAAGCCATTATCTTTAATATGAAAAGGTGAAGCACGAAGCGAGATACACCCAGGCTCAAACATACGTATAGCCCTTTAGGCAATGTGAAACAGAACACCGAAATAACTTCAACCGTAAGTTATTCATGACTAGTGCATTCGAACCTGATGCATAAATTTGTATCGAGTACCTTTTGATCCCGACAGTTACCATCCTTAATTCCGTGAGTTTCTGTAGCGTTCAAAAAAAATTCAAGAAAAATTCTCTAGCAATGTTATTGAATGTCCCCTTAAGCTTTTCGACTCGTACAAAAGTGACTTCCTTCTTTGAAGGGGACGCTCTTGCACCATCAGTTTAACATTTTTGATGCCGAACGGAGTTTGCAGCTCGCAGTAATCCCTTTCGCGCATTTGTGCCCAACACACAAGTAGCGCTGTACATGGGGACGACGTCGGCCACCTTCTTCCAATTTCTGGCCGATGGTATCCAACGTTGGGCATGCACTAGACTCGATTCTCGGGCTCCTTGGGCGGATTCACGCACGGCAGGTATGCTACAATGTAGATCTCCTGTTATAAACCTTTCCAGTGGGGCGCCTCTATACGCGTACACTCCAGCGCGGAGAGCTCGTTTTAGATCTCTTCAGCGCACTTCATTTGAACCTCGTAGAATATAAATATCCTATCTGCCTGCCAGTTCTTCTTGGCAGCTCGCAACAGCCGTTCCACTGCGAAGGAAAAAGAACTGCAAAAAAAGAACAAAGAACAACGAAGAAAAAACAAAAAGGAAAAAAAGAGAGAAACACCATGCCTACTATAGCTCACTCAGTAAGGCTACCTACATGTACTCTGCTTGTATAAAAGACTGCGCATACCCTTTATTATTCTCTTTTTTTCTCCGCTGTTCCCGCGTCTGACTTTTACGCAAGAAGGTTGTTTACGAGCTGCAGCGATGAGACACTGAGGACACGTGGCTCAACATGAGTGCACTGCGCGTTCACAGCAGCGCCGAGTGATTGCATCGCGCCTTCAACTTACGCAAGGTTATTTGTCATTGTCATTGGAGCACAGACTGCTCTCTTTCCTAAGCTATTTTTCGCTTGTTTTTGTGTCTCAGTTGGCCAATATCGTGACGGTTTTGGCCACAGTCAACGGTGAAGCAGCTCGGAATTCCTAAACCTATATTATCCTTGCTAGACAGGGAGTGTAGGGTTGCGGGGGGTGTCTATATAGTGGGATTTCATTATTCTTTAATTTTTATTCTTTTGTTACTAAGTTTCGTAAAGGGCAACAGGGTTTGAAATATGGGTTCTGGTGCAGCAAAACCTAAGTGGAACGAAGAAGGGACAGAAGAAGTGTGAAGAAGGGCGCTCTTTCTGCCACATCTTTCCACTTAGTATTGCTGCGTCAGAGCCCAAACTTCAAGCGTGAACCAACTATCCCAAAGTCGCATTGGGCAATAGAGCTAATCAGGCTACGTATGACTCAGCGGCTCGAAAAAGTCGTCTGACGAGGCGTATTTGGTCGAGTCTTCGAGGAGAAAATATACGGAGGATAAGCAACAGCCAGTCCTGTTTATGACAGTTTCCTTCTGCGCATTATTATTTTTGCATGCCGAGCCTGGTCAAGAGATAATGTTGGTTCACGTGTGAAAGAACATTTCCTACGAGCAGTGTTGAACGCAAAAAAGATTAATTATGAAAAAATGTTAGCAACCTGTTACCCGATAATCAACGGCGAGTTGTTATCGACGGCGAGTTGGTGCGGAAGCATACGACGCCTGCTACAGTGTTATGATTTCTTTCTTGTCGCGTTTTTATATTTAAGTTTCGTTCTTAATTAGCAATCAGAAGGGCAAGTGCGCTAATTAAAAGCGTCTGTAATGTTAGCTGGCACATCGGAAATACTCGTCCTATTTTGGTTGGTTCTCTGTGCACCTTTATTATTTCTTGGATGCGCTCAACGCTCGCAGTTAAGTCATTTGTTGTCTTCACGTAAACATCTGCGAGTCACACAACCATTCCGGTCTTTCCAGGATCCACTGAACTGTATACTTGTCCGCATACTTGTAACCTTTTCGTCAAAAACCCAAACATTTTTGCCACAGGAGATGTTCGAGATTCGAAGTTGTACACATCTATGGCCATTACTGCCCTTATCATCTTTATTCGGTATATTGGAACTGAACTGCATGGTTAAGTTGTACATGGGACGACGTCAACCTTTTACACTCGATGGCGCACGATACCATAAAGCTCAACGCGAAGTTCTTCCCGCAGCGCTAACTTCACTCCAGACACCACAGAAGAAAATCGCTCTCGGAAGTGTCAGTGAAAGCGTATTCCACAGTACTTAGTTTCTTACATAGCAAGCAACTCGAGAAATTCAGTTCAAGTTACAATTTGACAACTCAGACTTGACGGCCTGTGTTTTCGAGCTTTCCTCGAAAAACAGCTGTGGTTTCATCTCCTCGCTACCCCTCTTGCTGTGCTTCGTGCTTATAAAAAGTATAGTTAAATATAGAACCAACTGCTGTTTCTGAAACAGATGTTGGCACCACCCACCTTTTCTTTTTTTTTTCTTTTTCAATGTGTACTGCAGCAGTATGTACTGCATATCTAAGCAAATAGACCCCACTAAGATTTTTTTTAGTCATAAGCGTTGCCAATTAAGTATATCTTTGGCCATCGGCAAATTACTTATTCATGTTGGCGGTGATAGTGTGGATGAGGGGGTCGGGTAATCCGATTGGCCGGATCCGTTAAATATCATAAGTGATTGTATTGCAGAATCATTGCGTGGGCACTCTGGAGAATACGGTGGTCGCCTTTAACGCCATGATAGGCTGCTACCCGGATTACCCTTTTTCGTTGACTTCGTTAGGGCATCTGTTTCCTCATACATGCCTAAGTCCCTGTAACCATGTGCATGTGACTTCATACTTGCCCACTCACTAACATCCCTGCACAATCTCTCTCTCTCTCTCTCTCTCCACCTCCCCTCCCTTTTCGTTTCAGCCACGAGATACGCCGTTGTAGGGGTGTGATTCGGATTAATTTATACCACCTGAGGTTCTTTAAGGTGCACAACACTCTAACTACCGCTAGTTTTCGCGTGACGTCACGGATGCGGCTTCTCACCATGCTAGCACCCGAAAATGATGGCCACGTTAACGTCAGTGAACCATTTTTTTTTTGTGTGCACATTATTATTATTTCTTAACGGTGACCATTTTTCAATGGATTCTCATTGTTATCGATTTCTCGCTCGCGAAAGACGATCTTGTTATGGTGTCGCTTTTCTATACGCAGCTACTTGAGTTGATGGTACCCCTAGATGGCGTCCGTGATGACGTCAATGGAAAGTATACTTTCCATTGACGTCACCGTCATGTGCATTCCGCCTCCATCGGAATGCAGCAGGACGACATAGACACTGATACATCACGGCGGGAGACAGTATTGTTGCTGGTATTTTACAGCATCACCACCGGATTGGAAAAGTTGTCACTACTTTCGACGTGAAATTCGCCTGAGCATCTGTTTGGTATGGCAGCCGATTGAATTGACTGCATCCGTCTGCATATACGTTATAAAAGTACACAACGTAACAGTCGTGCTTACTTGGCGATGACGGCTGTACATCCGGAACGCGACAAAGAGATTTTATTCATAGGAAAGACAGAGAGGTCGACCTAAGCTAGTGCGTTCTAGTCTACTACTCTGCACTGGGGAAGAGGGAAAGGGAGTGAAAGTACTGGGATGGATAGTGATGAGAATGTGTGCTACGTCGACGTGGTGACGGTAAATGAAAGTGTACAAAATATTTCAGGAAGGAGAACACACTCTGAAAACTGGACAAGAAGCAGGAACGACGGCACTGTTGAATGCAGCCTGCGTGTATATACTCTGAAGAAAGAAAGGGCGTTCGATTGAAAAAAAAAAATTCAAGCAAGACCTGGAGATTGATTGATCGGCTTATTCGAATCTGAAGTTAGGATCTTGGAGGGAGAATGCCACCGCCCTCTCCACCGCGAGAAATACTGTGTGGAATGCTACGACGCGCTAAACACTATGTAAGCTATGGGGCCCAAACATTTTTGCCACAGGGGATGTTCGAGATTCCAACCATAGAGTGGCTGGTATGAGAAAATGTATTTAAAGCACTATGGCAGGCTGCTTGTAAAAAGTACGTGTTCCTACAGCTGAATGTTACAAGACGTGAAAATCTGACCCTATTTTTTTTTCCTTTCACAGTTCACTGCCAGAAGACATCGTGGCAAAAGGCCATCGCGCTCGAATACGAATGTACTTTAAATACGTTCGAATACGTTCGAACGTTCGAATACGAACGAACCATTAAACATGTGCGCTAGGGTAACATTTCAGCAACAATGTGCACGAAATGCAATGCCAAAGCACCGCACACATATAAATTGGCATGTGCGTCGGGCTTTAAGTCGAAGCATATACACATACGTACCCTTGCCCAGTAAGATAAAACAGCACGTACTATCTTGCACAAATACTTGAATGAATATAGAAATTAGCAAAATTGCCAAGAACTATATTGACGCAGGATGTGTAAAGTAACGTAGGAGTTAAGAAGTAGAACAGCAGGCGTCTGCTGCAGAAATATATTTGGTTACATCTTTTTAATTTATACAATTCTGCAGCTATATAACTGCAGTTCCGTGAAGAATGAAGTCAAATACAGTATATACAAAAATTTCAGATTAATACAAATTTGTCACTCGTTACAGTCATTAAATTTACGCGACAATAAATTTTAGTAATTGATGGTGTGCAGGAAAGAAAGCCACTGCTTAAGCGCTTTTGCATGTGCAAAATGTGTGGTCATATAGTGCTCGGGGTTGTTCGGTTGTTACTTTCGGGTTTATCTTTTTGGTAAGGACACGGGGATGCGTAAAATTATCTACCAATTCGTGTTGATGGCAACAGCACACAAAATTACAACGATAAGAAAATAGCCAATATTGTGGTCTTTCGTACTAGTGTACATATTGAAAGCCAAACATGTAACAACCGATGTGCTGACCTGGCTTAAACAAGCATCAGATATCCTTGAAACCTTTACGAGACATCGTCGCCCCAGTGACGATGTACGGATCCGCTAGTGCAACCGACAGCTGCATTGTCACCCGAAACCACACCTATTTTCACCGAATTTCAATAAAAATGTATCCTACGAAGTGCGACCTGAACTCCAAGAGCTGGCAGTGAACAAATTGTGTGCCACCACTTATTAGCCAACTGAACTGAGGTTGCTAGACACCGCTCAAATCAACCTGTCCTCGCTCGCAGGTCGACAATTCTAGGAGAGCGCGAGGGAAATGGGACTAACTGGCGAAAAGAGAAAAAAAAAAAAAAACAATACACCGGCAACATAAGCAAGGTCGAGCGAGGATGACCGAAATGACCGGACGCTTAGCTGCACACGACAAGTGAAGTCTCGTCTCTCAGCGCCTGTTACGGAGATCCCATTCTAGCGACGGCAGGTGCACATTTCTTCCTGTTTTTGCCAGCTTTCCCTCGCTCGCTCTCCAGCTGGGCGAGCAGTTTACGTAAATGACGCCCGCGGTGTTGTTGTTTTGCCCCGAAAGGCGGCCTCGGCACCGCCGCTAACCAAACAAGAAACGACGGCGACGCGCTAGCGGTAGAGGGTGAGTACGGCACGTGTCGAGGTGAGAATAATACAGAAGTGACGCTGCCGTCTGTCCGTCCGTCGCTGCGTACTGGCTGGCATGGCTGGCGCGACGGAAGACGAAAACAGAAGCAGACGAAGTCAAGCAACCGTCAAGAACAAAGAGAAACCGGAGTCGCAAAAGAGAGAGGGGGAGAGACTCTCCGCCAGTTGGCGCAGTGATCGCGACTGCCAGTCGCAGTCAACCGCGGGCGAGGTCCTTCTTGCCTCCGACAGAGCAGCACGCAGCCACAAGGAGGAGGAGGAGGAGAGAGAGGAGGAAAGGTGGAGGCATAGCTAGCGTATCATGACTGTGTCGTCTCTTTGACGTCACTGCAGGCTGTCGCACGCCTCGGTTGTCGCAGGCTGGGCTGACGGAAGCGGCGAAAAACAGCAGCAGCCGGCCAGTTAGGCGGACGGTCTCCTCTTCGAGAGCTGCTCATCTCTCTGCGCTTGGCAACGGCTCAAATAACGCAGTCGGTGCGGACCCCGAGCACCGTGCATTGTCCGCGTGGTCGCACGCGTGCGAAAGCCCCTCTTTTTTTTTTTTTGTTCTTTCTGTCCTATGCACACGGCACTCTCGTCTATAGCACGGGTTTATCCTGCAGCTGTGACTCTGGCGTTGCCCAATTCGCATGCGCGCAATGCCGTCTGCTTCTGTGGCGAAAAAAACAAGAAACACACAATTCAAGAAGGCCAATAAGTGCGTTAGTTTCCATTTCAGGCGCAACGCTCTCGGGAGGTATTTTAGCGATGCTGGGCCTACACTTGGGCCAGTGAAAAGCAGATTCCTTGGAAACGTGGGCGGCAACAAGGCGCGACGCTTGCTTTGTGAATTATTGAAGCTATTTGCTTTCTTCGGTCCTTTCTTTCTTTCTTTCTTTCATGTCGTTGCCCAACGTGGTGAAACGGTGAATATGGAGCTGGTCGCACGAACGTTCAAAATAGACTTTCAAAAAAAAAAAAACGGAAAAAAAGAAAAACTCAGAATTGGAAGCAATGAAACTTAGTTCTGACGTAGGCCTTCGGGTAGGTTCCATTAAACAAAAATGGGGACATGATGTATTAAGAAAAAAAAGCACACACGTATTTTAGAGGTAAGGTTGACAAGTACTCCATCACTAGTCATGAATTAAGGGCGCTATTAACAAATGCAGAAAGCGTAGCCTCACGAACAGTGTACACTAAGAGCGCGTTTTTTTTTTTTGTCCAATTCTAATGTATGCTTATCATCCTTGCAATAAGTGGTCGATCTCGGCAATAATGGAGATGCGTCTTCTTCCGAGCAAATGACGAAGGGTAGAATGGCAAAATTAAATGCATCTTTACATAATACGGGCCCTGATCAGTTTTTTCGCGCACCGTGGATGACTACGTGGAGAAGTCATAGGCTGAGAAGGTTGTGGGATCGTTCCCCACCTGCGGCAAGTTGCTTTTTCATCCACTTTCATTTCCATTAATTTATCGTTCCTTTATTTTCATTTGTTAAGCGCAAGTAATTTCCCCTATGTTGTCCTTGGTGTAAGTGTTGGTTGGCTTCTTATGATATGACTAATAAAAATCGGGTCCCTCGGTTAACCCCCTTTCTCATTTTTTACACCACGATGTTTTTCGCATATACTTTTACGCACATATAGTAGGGGCTAGAAATGCGAATTCCCTTCTGCGTTGTTAGTGTGCGGAGATATCCAACCTTTTTTTCAGATCCCGCGGTCCGTGAACTATTGTGGTCGACTGTACTCGCTGAAAGGCAGAGCAAAGGCCCGATGGAGACTTTCCTAGCATAAAGTGATGACACGAGTAAGGCTTCACCGCATAGCGTCTTGTGTTTTTGTGAGTATGGCTTCTCTGCATTAACGTATAGTGCCGAAGCCTTCTTTACAGGGCATTGGAACAAAGCGCTGTAGGACTGCATGGGCTGAGTGCGAGGAATGTATCATACTGCATTGCTTCTTGAAGGAATGTAGAAATGCAAGCTGCGTAACCGGAAGATACTTGCAATCTTGAATATAGCATGCCTAGTAAATGTGATTTGGCAGATAACGCATTCCTTTTCTTGTTTGTGGGAAATCTATTCATGATCGACAGATGCACGTAGAAACTTGAACATCTATCACTGAGCCTCGCAGCACCTAAACTAGCACTTTACATGTAAATAAAAGAAGTCGGATTGTTCTTGTTCTTGTTCAAGTGTAAGTCAGGGCTCCAGCCAATCGGGATGCTGGACATACGTATTATTAACGAAGGCGTGACCGGCCAATGGCAAAGAGCGCTCACGAAAGAAAAGTGTTGCGAATTTGGACGCAGAATTGGCCGGCCGTGAACGGTGGATGAAAATAAAGGAATATAAACGAGTGAAAGGAATCCTTACATTATATACGTGCCAGACCTCGTGTAGCAGCAATTGCGATAATCAGTAAAAAAAAAAAGGATATTGGAGGAGCCAATCCACTCTGTGAAGGTATATAACCAGCGAAGCTGTAGCATATGACACTGGGTTTGGTAATGACAGTAACGATAGCTTTGTGTTTACTGTGGTCTACTTAGTTGTTCGGTTATAACCTTAGACAGAATCTTGGTCAAAGTCAAATCTATACACGACCGCTGTCGAGTAGTTGAGTGACTTGCGTCGGCGTGGCACTTCAAAACAAACTTTTTCTAGCACAAACTAAGTGAACCATTTCTTGTCGATTTTTGAAATGCCCACATTGACGTTTCCCCAATGATGATCACAAGGGTAGTGTCATCGCAGCTAACCTATGCAAAATATGTGGTCATGAACTTCTCGATAGTCCACTATGGTGTGCCTGAAGTCATATGCACAGTAAAAATCACAATTCCCTCTTTCGTTTGTGCGGCAAAGACAGCTATTCCCACAGTTGCTGGCATTGTCCTCTTGCAAGTCAAGACGACAAATGCACATACATTTTGTCCTTTGTGTATATGGCAACTACTCCTGGTCGTAATTATGTGCTGTTCACAAGCGACTTGAACCTTACGGGGCTATGAGTCATTAAATTTTTGGTTGCTTACGGGGTGCGAACCATTGATAACTGTTTCCGATATGTCGTCCTATGTTGTAAACGTATGTTGTATATAGCCTATCTTGTTTCCAACAGTCGTCCTATGTTGTATACGTGATTAGAAAGAATGTAAGCACTGTTCATTTTACTTTACTGTGTGTTTGTAGCCTCTGCCTGACGAGACTATGCGCCATTGAATTGTTTTGGCTTGCTGACGGGGGAATTGCCTATTGATGATTGTAGTTTTTGTTGACGCACACGAAAAATACACTGAACCCTAGCCATATCAAGCTTCGCTGTAATAAACAATGTGGCACCCCCTCCCCCGCTCCCCCCCCCCCCGCCCTCTCCAAATATCCTTATGTTTTTTCTGAAAGCGTCGTTACTACGCTGAAACTTTCACATGAAACCAGGTGCAATACGGTTCGAAAAAAAAAGCAACACAAAAGTGAGCAGAAGCCATATTTTCAAGCGTTACATGTCCTTTACCTTTCATTTTGGCCTTCGTCATCGACTCGCACATGTGACTCGCAAGGCTCCGCGTCACCGTTGTCACTGGCATCGACCACTCGCTGCGCCGCGTGATAAGAAAAGAATGCAAACATAAAAGCAACATTAAAATAAGCAAAAAGAAAATGGCACATCACAACCCGACAGTCCACTAACGTGAATGAAACGGCTTCAGTCGTGCGACGGCTCTAGACGTGCTCGGAAATTGCTGCTAGGAACTGCTAGACGTACTCCTACACTGCTTATGCTTTGAGGTAGCCTACACGCCCTGCTTCCTTCATCATTTATGGAGGAAAAAAATATGTAATTGGCGTGCCCACACTGTGGCACAAAGAAATATTCGGAGGACCATTGTCTCGATTCATTAAAACGTATGCATGTGTAGCGGCGCGACTATAGTTTCCAAAGTTGGTGAAAAGAAGACGGCAAACGTGCAGGTAGCGCGAGATAGAACACGCTGGTGCGCTTGTTCTGAGCGGCCGCGGTAGCGGCTGCTCCAGAGATCCCGCGGCCCCATGGACAGCCGGCGTAAATAAACCGTGGCCACGGCAGCTACCTCTTCGCGCAGCCTCCCATAAATTGGTGACCCGGACGACCGAGCCCAGCCATGTCAGCATCAACGCACCGACTATACCAAGGCGATAGCGACGTAGCCTCACGCGGTCCGGTAGATGTACCACTTTTGTAGGGTGTCCTGGAATTCTGCATGGACATGCCGGACATCTCGTTCATCCAGCTGGACAGCCACTTATGTAACAAGGTTGCAGGCTCCGGCTGTTACTCCCCGGCCCAGACTTCTACGAGGACTGGAGGGCAGCCGTGCTTGATCACTGTGCCACCTCGAGTGCTTAGTCACAACAGCTCTCGCCATTTGAACCGTTACGCCATTCCGTGTCTTGGCGTCCCACATCGCCTGCGTCCACTCTTGCCGATTGTTAGCACGCGCCGGCCCCAGCACCAGACCCTCGTCTCAAAGGCAGCTGCACAGCGACTCCTTTACAAGGAATTCGCTGGGCCAAACGCAAGCGCTTTCGGTCACACTATGGCCCGCCACTATCCTTCCTTTGGCGTTCCCGCAAGCTTTTAGTTCGAGGGCACGTCGCTCATCACCGATTAAGAGGCGCTCCCACTATGCGCAAATTTCACTCTCGCAGGCACGGCGGCGCCACCAGAACAACCTTGGCGATGCCATCAGCGACCACCGCAACACTGATACTATCGGCATTCGAGATTTCGCCGCAGGCACCAGCAGGCGAGCCTTCCAGTGTTCTGTGCTCGTACCATCCTCGGATGCATGGCCTGCCGAAGTTTTGGAGGAACAGCTCTGCCATCTGGTTTCTTCAGATCGAGAAACACTTTTACGTCAACGTCAGCGACCAACACTTGCGCTATGTCCACGCAAGTCGCGAGCTGCCAGATGGTCTTCTTGAGGAGCTCCGACTTTTACAGGCCCGGGCACCGGCGACAACCTGCGGCAGGTCGTCATTTCCCACTACGGCATCTCAGTTTTTTTTTAATCTCAAGCTTGCGGCGCAGCGCACAGGAATGACCTTACAGATATCGTACGCCATCTGGATAAGAAAGGATGCTAGGTCCCTCTTTCAGGGGCTAACAAGTACAATGGGCGGTACCGCAAACTGCGTTCCCTGCACCCAGCCCAAGCCTAAACGATATTCAGCGAGGCTGGCTCGCGGGGCCGCAGCCTTTTTGTGTAGATTATGGTTGGGCGTGGCGTTCACCAATGCCTACGCGTGCCGCATAGTAATGGCCGACATGGCATCCTGTGATCACTGCAGTGCCCAAGTAATTAGTAATCATTTTCTGTGCCAGTGTCCACAACATTGTGCTTGCACTAGGCGCTGTGTTGAGCCAGTTGAATGACAGCGCCCCTGTCCTAACAGATAATTTTGTATCGCTGACGTGACCAATTAGCGCGTCAGAATGCCGCATAAGCATTAAAATGCTTTTTGTGGTAACGAGGCTTGTGCTAACGCCTGCAGTACTTTCTGCGTGCTTGCTTTTTTTTTTGTTGCACTATCTTTAGGATAGCGCATTTCGATGGAGGCGAAATGCGAAAACATCTGTGTCCCGTCATTGGAGGCACGTTAACAATCCACTGGTCGTGAAAATTATTCTGGAGCCCCCCACTACGGCGTGCCTCATAACCAAATGGTGGTTTTGGCTTGTAAAACGCCAGAATTCATTCCTTAGGGTAAGAAATGGGTAATGAAGATCCAGAGGAATACCACATGTAATTAACATCCCTGCCTTTTTTCCCTCTTTTACCCTCTGTCTCTCTCTGAGACATATAAACACGTGTTGAGATACACGCACATTTTGTTGTTTTTGTTTTCACTAAGAGGTGTTACGTCTCAACACGGCCAAGGGCATTACTAGACGTTTGCCACGAGGCAACCCCCTTGCCCCACTTCGTTCATCAGCGCCTATCCAGAAGTCAACACAGCGGCATATTTAGCAACGTCGGAGGCAAAGTTCGGTGGAACGGTGCGATGTCATAGGCGGTATATTGCGACCGATTGGACGGTTGTGATTGGCCGCGATACAGTCATTATATTCCCTATCTAGTCACCTAGGGGAGACGACAGTATTAAAAGCAGAGGCTTTTGGTGCAGTAGGAGCTGATGGGCCCTGATGTGACTCTGACGTTTAGTACGCTTCTACGTGGAGTGGGCTTCCGTATCTGGAGATAGTGTAAATAATGTAAAATAAACCATTTTTCCTTCATTCCTACTACCGGGCGTACTTGTCGATGGGCTTGGTGGCTTCCAGGCCCAAACGCCCCCCCTCCCCCCTCCACGAGCCGCAACAGTGATTAATCAGATTTCATTTCAGGGGCATTCTTTTTCATAAACACTTGCCAGTATATTAAGATTTCATGGAAAAGTCCCAATGCTCCAGTGACATTCTTATTCTCTTAACTGAATACAGCAGAAAGCACTTACGAGCCCTCGATATGTTTCGAGACTCCTACGTGATCGCCCTCTCAATTGACAGTCAACGAAGTGCCTTCAAACCATCGTCATGTCGCTGCTGTTGTCGTTGTCAAAATGTCAAAATGTATGTTCGTCGCACAATGACAACTTGAAAGATAAAGTGTTCTTGCAGCCTGTGTCTTTAATAGGTGTAATGCCTGAAACAAAGCATAACGACGCCCATTGAAACGATCGCTCTACATTGACTCGTTTACTTGACAGTAGTGGTGGATTGTAACAACAGGCGGGCTTAGCCTGGCCATAGTTGCTCCACTGAGAGTTGCTCCTCCTGAGAGTCTCTCAATTTCTGTGATATGTATTGTCACTGGGTTGTGTCGCAACCATCCTCTCTTAGGAGCGCAAAAAGAAGCCTTAATGGTTCCTTGCTTTCTAGATCTTAACTGCAAAATAAAAGGATCGGTTCCAAGGCATAGCCGTACACTTCTGGCCCGTCTCTTGTGGCAATGACAGCGGCCCTGGAGACGTACGCTATAGCGAACAAAGGAAACACACATCCAACTGGAAAATGTAAAGACTTCCTGAGAATAAAGTAAGTTTATAACAAGTGGACAATTGACTGTTACATATTGAGGGGTCGAAATAACATCCTTATGGTGATAAGAGTATACAACTGACGTACAGTGTTAGAGAACAGTGGACGTCCCTGTTGACTGATAATAGACGTTGAGGTGGCATAAGACGTTTCTTTTTTGCAGCGCCATATAACAGCATAACTGACGTATTATGTTTCCATTCAGTAGTAAAAACCTAAAGAAGTTTCGGCGTCGGCTTATATAAAGTGTGTCACTCAATACGCCGCACGCGTACAGCATTTCTGGCATGTAGAGCATGCACTATGTCTGGTGAGATAGATAAAGAGAAGGACGCGGAGGACATTTGTGATTCCTTATCGATCCATCGATCTGAAACGCAGCTGTCGAAATAACGAAGCCAAAGGAAATTTGCGGGAATATATGACACAGCGTGTACCGGCTCCCGTATACGATACGGTACACTTTACGATGTAGCGCGTGTCATGTCTAAAGTACAGGAGAGCAAACTAAGCAGAAAAGCGGCTAAGTGCGCTTCATGAGATTATGGACGCGTGGCTAAGCCTAATATGGCGACAACGGCGCGTGGCCCCGGGCCCGATTGCTTTGCAATTGAATCATTTTCTTCCTCGTCAGTTACATTATCCGAAATATTCATGCCGTTCTATGGTAAAAATGTGATCATCAATCGCCGGACAGAGGACGACTCAGGATGTAGCCAATGTTCCAACAATGGGGCTTGTCTTATTGCTGTCTGTACAATTTTGCTCTCAATGACATTGACGTCTCGTGCGCGCACATGGAACCGGAAAGCTCAGATCTTTTTTATGGAGCTTCTGAGACGAAGGACCTACTTTTTTGTGTTTTCACATGATGTAGTAGGATAGGTTGGCGGCACTAAGCGGCATCGGCTGCTGCTTATCGCCTGAAACAGAAAAAAAAATGCTGTCACAGGATTTGTAGCAGTGTGTGGCACAAAAGTATAGTAGGAACACTCAGTCAGCGCTAACGTAAAGTTCTGTGCACTATTCAAAGAACCCACAGTACATGAACATGCATACTGTTGCATATGTAAAAACAAGTGCTTCGAATTGTCTGAGAACGCATAGGAAGTTCGCAGTTTCACAGACTAATACACATACCGTAGGTATACCTATACATAACGTACTACATAACCATATGACAATCTAAGAAACATATACATACGTCACACGTGTATCTTTCAGCGGACACTAGAATTCATTACAGATCTAAGATACTCGTGTTTTTGAGAAGCGTTTTAGTGCGACAAGCGATTTTCTTCGAAGTCCCGCTGTTGGCCATGGGCCGAGTATTTATTTTTTAGGGTGCATGGGTCCTCGATCTATCAGCACTAAGCGTGCCCTCAAACGTCTCTTTTTGAAACTTTTTGCATTGGACACTCGAGAATTAGGTGAGGCACATATTCTTCTGGGCGGCTGTAAGAGCACAGAGGACTAGGGGCAAGCTTAACCATGCGCAGAAAGTGCCAAACAATCATAACAAACAAAGTTTTCTGCGCATAACTTTGTTATGCGCAGAAAACATTCTGCGTATGCCATGACGGTTTGTCTTTTCGGAGTTTTTTCGAGGGCTCTGTTTGGTTCCATCGTTGTTTTTTTGATCTGTCACATCGTCCACTGGATATATTTTTGTTCGGCTTGGCGAAAGAATTAAAAAAATCATTGTTGTTAGTAGCACCTGTGCGCCCAATGTGCATTCGTTTGTCCTTGTGTTTCCCTGCGCTCAGCCACTTTTAGTCCAGGTGTATCAACAAGGCTGTTTCGCCATCCTTGTCGAAGATTTAGTGCTTCTTTGTTATTGTGGGCTCGATTCGCAGCTGCATCCACGGGTTGGGAACCAGAATCTTTTCCGGTTAACCTCCCTGTCTTTCCCATCCAGTTTATCTCTCTCTCTCTCTGTTTGAAGTACTTCCAGGAATATTCAGTGACCTGGGAGTCACTGAAACGCCATGATGTGATTCTTAGCACTTGCTTTTGTGAGCTTTTTCAGTGTTTCGTATAATAGATATGTATTCAACGATTTCTTTTTCCGTTATTTTTAGTGATGCGAGTGCGGCGTGGAGATTCTCTAATTATTCTGACGCCTCGAGCTCCGTGTGATACTGTTCCAGATTATTTGAAGTTTTATTCCTTCAGTGTATTTTCAATTAATCTTATTTAGTCGTTGCTTTAATTTTTTTCTGATCATTGCATGAATTGCATTGTTTATATTCGTTTTTCATGTGTATGTATATAAATATATATACCCATGTGTGCTGCCCCTCCTACTTGGGCCCCCATTCGGGTCTGCAGCATTTTATAAAAATAAACAATAACAATTTTCCACCTTTTCTACTGATTCTATGAAGCGCAAGGACGATAGAATAGCAAGGAGCTCAGCGATTGTGGTAGATGCCACTCGGGATAATTTAAATGCTTAGTGCAACGCGAAATGTGCGACGAATGCTGATTCAGAAGGAAATATTGTGGCACGATCACGATCCGTCAGTATACACTTGGATATACTGAGAATGTAAGGTGCACATGTGCTATGCTGCCAGTTGTTGCGCGGCTATCGTGAACATGTCTCTCTAAGCTATTACTCCCTCAACCGATAATTCAATTTTGGGTGATACCAGCATACAAGGAGCATAAGTAATGTCTGCTTGGTGTAAGTCAAAGCTAGGCAATAATATTTTTATGTTTCTGAACGGACTTGGGAATCGCACTTTTGTACCTTTTACTGAGGGCCTGGTCTATTGCGTGTCTTTATGCTGGGTTAAAATGCGGTAAGCATGTCGACAAGTTTCAACAGTAAGTAAAACTGTAAAAGACTTATGAAGAGCTTCAGCGGTTACTACAAAGTTCGAAAGTGATTTATTTCTTTATGAGTGCATTATGTACTTGTATTAGTGAAGCGACAGTCCCCCCACCCCCTCCCATGTTTAGAGCCATGCTCAAACAGCGCGAATAAAACCAGGACACGCAGAGGAACAGATACCACAGAACAAGTGCTGGTTCCATGCTGTGCCAGTGAATTGGCGAAGTACGTTTATAACTGTGTTGACATGGTTTTCAATTACCCGGATGTGTGAAGTACAAGGCAGTTGTCGGTTGAGAATAGGAGGAGGAGGAATAAACGTTTATTTTTGAAACAGTATCCCGGGGTAAGCCCCGGTTCTACTCTCGGTGGGAGGTCTCCTCATACCAGGAACCCTATGGCCTTCGCTGCCTCCTTGGCCCTGGCGACGAGGCGTCGTTGTTGTTCCAGGTCCTCGGAGACGAGCTTGGCCTCCCACGTTTCTATGAGATCTTCGCTTTCTTGTCTGGTGTTACAACAGTCTTTCGCTGAAGGCGGTTGAGAACAATCCCAAAAAATATTTTTTTTTCGTGTACATCAAAGTATGCCCTTTAACATTTGAGAAGAAAATCCTTCAGCTGTAGACTAGCGAAAGACAATACATCTGCCTTAGCATATGAAAGCCCTATGTCCCTTTCTTTCAAAAAGTTGTCAATATCACGAAAACCTTCTTGCAACTTCGATTGCATCTTATTTATACCTGGTACAGAGGCCCATGTGCAGTCGTCATAGGCACACAGTGAATACTGCAGCCCATATGGTAGTTACATTACATTACACAATTTAAAAAGTTCGGCAGCACGTTACACTCCTTTAACACGTGAAGATGAAAAAGCCTGCTGAACACGTGGTAGTGCATTAAGCTATACTATGGGAACGGGTCAGACTTCTTGCAAGACATAACGAGCCGCAGCGTGAAGTAAACGTATGGCGCTGTAGGTCGACCTCCTCAACGACACATGCGAGCACCTAATGCCCTACCTAGAGGTCCTTTCTTTCTTTCTTTCTTTCTTTCTTTCTTTCTTTCTTTCTTTCTTTCTTTCTTTCTTTCTTTCTTTCTTTCTTTCTTTGTCTCTCTCTTTCTTTCTTTCCTTCCTTTCTTTCTTTCTTTCTTTCTTTCTTTCTTTCTTTCTTTCTTTCTTTCTTTCTTTCTTTCTTCATTCATACTCATTCATTGCATCTTTGCTTGCTTATTCGGGTATCAGCCATTCCTGATGATGATTTTTTTTCCTCACTGGACTAGACGCAGCTTTTTTCGGTTATGAGACATTGCAACGAGCCACTTTAAGACTTTCGCCTTAAAAAGAAGCAAAGAACATTTCCCTTCGGGACGCCTTGCGCAGTGCTTCGATAATGGCTGCGCACTTCGTTTGTTTGCATAGATATGTGCATAGATGAAGTGTTTTTGATACAGCGCTGTTCTTTCTAGCGCCGGTTTATTTCTGTGCAAATGTAAGTTCATCCGCTGATCCTCGCTCCCCGCTCGGTCGTGATGGAAGTGGACGACCCTGCACGTCTGCCGGCGACGGCGGCGTCAGCGTAGGCCGCCTCCAGGAAGCGGATCGGTCAGCAGTGCGACAGGGAGAGCGAGAACATCCATGTTTACTCTCTCAGCAGTGAGGACACTTCCGATTACGACTTCCAGCTTGTGCAGAGCCGCAGAGCGAAGAACAGGAACACCAGGACGTCCTCATCGGCAAGCAGGCAAACAGTAAGACACACGCAGAGGCCGGACGCCAATACCATCATATTTGTGCCCGTGCTTCCTATCGTCAACATGAAGCTACTTTACAGGCAATCTGTGTCGATGTCACTGGAAGACCTGGTGCCAAACGAAATATCGGACATTCGAGTGAACACCCGAAAAAATTGGCTGAAGGCTTAGCTTGGTTAAGCCTGGAAGATGGCGAAAGCAATACCCTTGGTTCGGCTGATGGTGTGGACATGGTTGCCCTTTGTTAAACTTATGGCTATACATCATCCGACATAGCGCAAGGCAGCGCGCCGACCACTGCGAGGAGCCGAGCTGTAGCCCCATTTATCCTCCTAGCGTGACGTCACACCAGCGAGCGCCCTCTCTCGGTAGAGAATGAAGTGATCTAAAGAAGTACATTTCGGAGCCCCTTAAATAGACTTTCTACAATCGTGGGAATGATCTTGCTTCCGTCGACGTCACGTGACCGGCACAGAGTCTGATTCGCGGAAAGAGGGCCCCTCCTTCTCTGGTTATACCGAGCCTTCTTCAAGAAGGAGGGCGTCCCGCCTCCGGTTACACCAAGCCTCAAGTCCGGGAATTGCAGACGCTTCTCCTTCTCTTTCGAGCGTTGCTGGTTCGTGGAAGTTCCCCTGTAGAGCTTGACAGTTCAAGGAAAGGGCCCCTCTATAAGTCGCGCACGCACGCACGCACGCACGCACGCACGCACGCACACACACACACACACACACACACACACACACACGCACACACGCACGCGCGCACACATGCGCACACACAAGCCTGAAAAACTGCGGGGCTTCCGCCAGACCGGCAGACACTCGAGATGACCATGGCGAAGGAAATTAGGAAGTCACGCTTCATTTCGACGAGGCATGGTGGGTGAAAGTCCTTTCTGCACGAGGTGCTAGACGCCAGCCGTAACACCCTCTAGCAACTCCGCTCGGAAGTTCAAGTGGCTGAAGAGTTCTGTGCACGGGTTGATGGGTCCGTGGCCTTCATTACCGACGCAGCACTGAATGACATCCCTGAGGCACGTGTACCAGAAATGAACGTGCTATTCTCAGTCGAAGAGTTCGATGCTGCATTGGCGACCTGCAGGCGTTCATCACCAGGACCTGATGGCATCACATATGCTGCCCTATGCCACCTTGGACAAGACGCACATGAAGAGCTGCTCAACTACTACAATGAATCTTGGCAGAACGGCGCCGTTCCTAAAAAATGGAAATCGAGTCGCTTGATCCACATTCTGAAACCTGGAAAGTCTCCGCTTGAGCTCTGAGCTCTGATCATATCGTCCGATTGCACTTTCGAGCTGCATCGGCGAAGTGATGTAAAGAATGATTCTTGCACGCTTGGAGTGGTACCTAGAGCGATTCAACATCTATCCGGACGCCATGTCGGGCTTTCGTCGAGGTCGCTCTTCCATCGACAACGTCATTGACATCGTAACCTGGGTCCAAAAACAAAAATGCCTCAATCGCCTATTCGTGGCACGTTTTCTAGATATAAAAGGAGCATACCACAACGTCGCCCATGAGGGCATACTGAATTCCCTTGAGACTGTTGGAGTTGGTGGCCAGATGTACCAGTGGCTTCGGAACTATTTGAAAGAGAGGTGCTTTTTCCTACAGACCGAAGACAGTCCAACTTCAGAACATTACATTTGCCGTGGTGTGCCACAGGTTGGAGTTTTAAGCCCTTTTTTGGTTAACTTTGTCCTGGAGGACTATCGGAGTACCTACCGCAGACAGTTCGTGTCTCATTATACGCAGACGACATTTGCATCTGGGCCTCTGCGGTGAGTCGCCCTCAGGTACGAGCCAGACTTCAGCGGGCGGCAACCATGATGGCGTCCTATCTCCGAAACAAGGCCTCAGTGTGTCTCCTGAAAAGTGCGCATTGGTTGGCTTTACGCGCAAACAAATGTCATTATATCCTGTTTCAATCAATGGTCAAGCTGTATCCTATTTAAGACGCATCGCTTTCTGGGTGTAATCATTGACCGCAACCTCTCGTGGAGCGCTCACTGCGTCTATCTGAGGAAGTTAGCTGCCATTGCAGAGGTCTTCAAATTTCTCTGCGGGAAAAACTGGGGTACACCAGTCCACTCTATGATGCAGCTGTACAGGGTGCTGTTTCTCGGACTCCTACGTTACATTCTACCAGTGTTGTCGAATGCATGCAAGACGAACTTCCCGCTTTGGAGAGCACACAAGGTTAAGCCCTACGCACGTGTTTAGGGCTGCCTCGGTGTGCCTCAACAGCAGCAACAATTGCCCTCGCGGGAGACCATATGATCCAGACACATGTAGCTGTCGACTTTCTCAGAGCACACATTGGCCATCTGTCAAGGATCCCCGACCATCACTTAGCCTCCCTACCAGCCGAGAGACCACAAGAGACCTTCTCAAGAGGGAATAACGCTTATCAAAAATGCATACCGTCATCTTTTACACCGGCGGCGAAGCCTTCATCTCCACTGTTATGCCTGCGACAGCCTCAAGTGAATTTTAATATTCATGGAATTACAAAAAAAAGTCCAATCATCCATCGCCGGCTCTGAAGCAACTTACGCTCCTATTACTGCACCAGACGTATCATGACCGCATACATATATGTACCGACAGTTCGACCTTACCTACCAGCTCAACTGCCGCATTCGTCGTTCCAGGTAAGCAGGTTACCGTTAGATTCAGATTGGCACACACGACTACATCTACGTCGGCAGAAGTTGCAGCTCTCCACGCCGCTATGGCGTATGTCACCGAAGAGCCAACAGAGAAATGGGTTGTATTTTGTGATTCTAAGGCAGCTCTTCCCAGTATCAAGTCTGCATTACACCGCAAAACTTTCGAGCAGATGATATCTGATATCAGGGAAGTGCCCGATCATGCTCTGGAAAGAGGGCACATCATATTTCAGTGGATTCCTGCTCACTGTGGCATCATCGGCAACAACCTAGCTGACAAGGCTTCCCGATCTGCCCACGAAGATACCCAGACGCGTCCAACACCTTTGGCGAGGTCGGACGCTCCCAGGAAACTTCGCCTACTTGCACGCAAAAGTCACAAGATCCCTAGATTTTAAATGCCTTCAATTGCCGATTACGTAAACTGGACCCCACGCTACGGCTACAACTGCCCGCTAGCCTTTCTGGCGGCAAAACAACCTTGCTGTGCCGTTTGTGGCTGGGAGTGGCGTTCACGAACGCATACTCCTATTGTTTAGGAATGGCCGAGAGCCCGATCGGCGACTCCTGTGGGTGCGAGGAAACCATCGAGCACCTATTGTGTAGCTGCCCTCGCTACGATGTACAAGGCCTCTCTCTGCGGGCGACTTTGCACCGACTGGAATCAGGGCCGTTCACTGAGTCAAAGATACTCGTACCGTGGCCACACCTGTCATTGGCACGAAAGGCGATTCGTGCACTAGTGCATTACTTGAAGTGCACCTGCTTAAGAGACCGTTTATAGTGTCCCTCCCACACGCATTCAGTGCTTACTCGCTCCCATTTTTTCTCTTTCTATTCTCCTTTCCCCCACCCCCACTGTAGGGAAGCAAACCTGGTGCTCTTCTGGTTGACCTCCCCGCCTTTCCTGTCCTTGCTTTCTCTCTCTCTTCATGTCACTCAAAAACTTTGAAATCCATCGCAGTGATCAGGCTCAGAGGCCAAGCTCTATGATACTAGCAAGCACAACTACGTCACTTGCAGTGTCTAACGCTCTCCGAATGTCTAACAATACTGCGAGTGTTAGGTTTACACGCATGCATCGATGCATCGGACAACATCAAACACCCCATTCGCATTACAACGCCATTGTCAAAACACTGTAATATAGCCTGAAAGCACACTAGTGTGTTTAAACCATCACTGCCTTCGACGACTCACCATCTTCTACAATACATTACAAAGGCGGCTTGTGACGCTTACGGGTTGGAAGGAGCCGAGACATACAAGGGTCTTTCTAGGTTTAAGAAGTGCAATAACACAAGCGACGACTTTCCATGAATACTGAAGAGTCTCTTTGATCCCGATATCGTGAAATAACTCTAGAAGACTCGTTTTACTCGCTTGTCCGAGCTTTTTTTAACATAATGTGTGTAACGCCATCTGGGCCTGCAGCGGATTTTGTACTGAATAATGAACCTGTTGTCCATCTCTAACTTAAGCCATGAGTAACTAGCCTTTGCTGTGTCGCCGCTTTAAAGTTTAGACGGCACTACGAAATTCTCCAGAGCCATCCTGTTTTCGAAATCTCTACGTAATCCAATTGTGACCGACGCGAGTATAAGGATGATATAAGAAAGTGCTTTGTTTTGACCGGTCGTCGACCGGGCGATTGGAGAGCTTTTGATAAAGGTTTTAGTTCTAGCCACATCTTATCGCGCTAAAAGTGAATGTCGGCTGGGTTATTCTTCGGGGCTCAGCACGGCACCATAATCCCCAACGATCAAAGCCGCGCTAATGGAACGGCGACCCCGTGCCAAGGCGAGCGCTCATTATGAAACGTGGGGCGTTGGGTAACAACCACGCGGCGGCCATTTCTCGGCGGATCAACGTAGCAGCCAACCCTCCCTCCCCCCCCCCCCCCGCACGTTTCACTTCCCCTTCTCGCGTGATTAATTCTATAATCTCGGTTGCTCCCACTGGCCCGGCGAGTATGCTATCATTGTTGTTACTTGTATTTTGTGCCCGCGTACCTTCAGCTCGGATTTAATAGTGGCGAGCAACTTTCTTGGTTCAGCGGTAGCGTTGCAAAATATCGCCTCCTGTTTCCACTTTGCTCGTTGCAAAAGCAGCGATGTCGCGTTTCAAAAGCCACGAATTTAGCCATGCCCCGTCTTTTCCTTTCTTAGAGAGGCAGCTTAACCAGTAGGTTTCGTAACTACACAAGGGAGAACGTTTACTTGAAACCTATCTACGGTTTTATAACCATAAGGAGGAGGAGGGGAGGAGGGAAGAGAAAAGTGGAAGGCAGGGAGGTTAACCAGAATAACGTCCGGTTGGCTACCCTACACCGGGGGAATGGGAAAGGGGAAAACGAAGATCACAAGGAAAGAGAGGAGGGAAGAAAAGAAGGAAATTGCGGTGAGTTCGCCGACGCGTGTGGTCTCACAGAAATTGCATTGATAGTCACAGATGGTCGCACAAACCCGTCGTCCTTAAGAAGCACGAAAGCGCCTTCACCGCTTTATGGGCCGATGGGCGATGGGGGCGGTGTTCCAGTAGCACCTGCACAGAAAGCGGCCGAATGTCCAGTTTTTGGAAAGCTTTGGCAAGTTCTTGTCTCTCTGGGCCATATCTTGGACAGTGGCACAGCAGGTGGTCGACGTTTTCTTCGGTGCCACAGACCTCGCATGCTGCTCTGTCAGTCACTCCAATGAATGTAGAGTATGCCTTTGTGAAGGCAACTCCTAACCAAAGGCGACAGAGAAGCGCCGCTTCACGTCGAGGAAGTCCGAGTGGAGGTCGGAGTTGCAGGGAGGGGTTTAGTCGATGCAGTCGTGTAAGTCGTGAGTTTGGCGAGTTCCACTCGGTCACTGTGAGACCGCGTGCCAGGTGTCGAAGCTGCCGTGCAGCGTCAGTCCTCGAAAGCGGGATTGGAACGCTGTGCTCTTCTTGATGTGTTGTGCGAGCAGCGTTATCGGTGGAATCATTGCCACTGATTCCACAGTGGCCAGGTACCCATTGAAAAACGACCTCGTGACCTTTTTGTTGGACATCATGGTAAAGTTTCACGACTTCGTATGTCAATCGGTCATGACATCCGTGTCGGAGAACTGACTGCGTGCACTGTAATGCCGGTTTTGAATCACAGAACACATCCCATTTTCTAGGTCTTTCAGAATTAATGAATTCCAGTGCTCGACGCAGGGCCGTTAGTTCTGCCGCCATTGAGGTCGCGACATGCGATGTCTTGAACCACAGTGTCATTCCTCGAGTTGGTATAACCACGGCACCACCAGAACTGCACGACGTAGTCTATCCATCGGTATAGATGTGCACGTGGTTGCTGTACTTTTCATGCAGAAGAAGTAAGCTCAGCTGTTTTAGAGCAGAGGCCGGTAGATCTGTCTTCTTCTGTAGTCCTGGAATCATTATATGTACTTGCGGACGGCTCAAACGCCACGGAGGAAACACTGGCTTGGCCGAAGGTGCGTACCCTGAAGTAAACGACGCACGATGTGCACTGACAATACCGCTAAATGTCGAGCAGGGCCTTGCAGCAGTGAGGCTCGTCAAGTGGTGGGAAGGGGTCCTAGCATAATGCCTGAGATGCATACGCATTGTTTCAACGGTAATGTGCGTCGTGATTGGGTAATCCTGCGCAAGGGCAATGGTTTCAGCCGTTGATGCACTGCGTGGTAAGCTAAGACATATCTTAAGGGCTTGGGCTTGAATACTCTGAATCGTACGCAGGTTAGTCTTGCAGGTGTTGGATATTGCAGGCAGGCTGTATCGCAGGAATCCAACGAACAACATAGCGTGTATAGATACTCCCCAACGTTTTCCTGCAAGGAACCTGAACAGGTGACAGATAGCAGTCAGTCGCTTTTTCACGTAATTGTCGTGCGGAGTCCAAGGTCTCTGTCAATTACGACTGCCAAGAACCTGTGACTTCTGCTTTAAGTTGTCCGTTAATAGATACGCCGTAACCAGACATTGGCTTCCTCGTGAATGCCACCATTGCGCACTTTCCGCATGAAATTTCAAGTCCTTGTTCACGAAGGTAGCAAGATGTCATTGTGGCTGCCTACTGAAGCCTAGCGCGACGCTGAAGTCGTGTCACACCTGATGCCCAAATGCAGATGTCGTCTGCATGGATGGAAAGTCGTACGATGCTTGGCAGGTTGTAAACTAATCCACTGAGAATGAGATTGAAAAGAATGGGGCTAAGCACTCAGCCTTGAGGGACTCCTCGGCTTCCGTAATGCTCGGATGTCGGGCCATTTTCTGTGTGCACGTAGAATGGTCTCCTCTGTAAGTAGTTGCACACCCACATATACCTCTTACCACCAAGTCCGACGGCTTCTAACGTGCTAAGGATGGCTTCATGGGTGACATTATCATAAGCTCCTTTAACGTCTAGAAGCAGAGCAGCAGATAGTCGCTTGCAGGCCTTTTGGTGTTGCACAAATGTTATCAAGTCAACAACGTTGTCTGTTGACGAACGGCCCCGTCTAAATCCGGCCATAGCATGTGGATAGATTTCATAGTACTCTAAGTACCATTGCACACGTGTTAAAATCATTCTTTCCGTCGTTTTTCCGACACAGCTGGCAAGTGCGATCGGACAGTATGAGGAAATGTCCAAAGGCGACTTGCCAGTTTTGAGAAGTGGAATGAGGCGAGTTGACTTCCACTCATGCGGAACCGTGCCCGTCTGCCAGGAGTCATTGTACAGGAGCAAGAGTGCTCTCCGAACTTGGTCTCCTGGGTTGCACAGGGCACGGTATGTAATGCCGTCAGGTCCTGGCGCTGAAGAACGCCTGCACAAAGCCAGCGCAGCTTCTAGTTCTTCCATAGAAAAAGGGCATTCCATGTGGGGATTCCGTGAGAACAGTGGGTGGTCGAGCGTTCCCGTACCCTTTCCATCGGAATTTGCCTCGCCAGCAATCTTTCTGCAGAAAGATTCAGCGACGTCAATATCTCTACATTGTAGATAAAGTGCCAGAGATTTAAACGGGTGGCGCTGAACAAAGGTGGTGCGAAGGCAACGAACAGTCCTCCATATAAGCGACAAAGGTTTTCGCGGATCCAGGGACTCGCAAAAGGATACCCTTTGTCGCGAAGCCAGCTTGTTCATGTGACGCTGTATTTTCTTTTGTGTTCGTCTAGCCAATCTCAAATCTTGATTGGACTTCGTGCGTCTATATCTTCGCTCCGCACGACGGCGAATTGCTCGAAGTTTTGCTAGTTCTATGTCGAAATCGGTGCGGGAAGAACTCTTCGAAACCAAATGCGTGGTTGTTGGTATGGCATCCTTTATCGCGCCCTGTAGGTTATAGGAGGTGCCGTCACGGCAACAGTCTTCCATTATTATTTTGTATTTAGGCCAATCGGTGCACTGGACGGTTCTGGAGGACTTGGAGCTAGTCAAATCTTAGATCTTCAGATAGGTTGGGATATGGTCACTACCCCGTGTTTCTAAATCCGAAAACCAGTGCACTCTTCTCGAAAGCGAACGTGAAACGAAGGTTAGGTCCAAGCAGCTGCTATACGCTGATCCACGCAGATAAGTAGGGCTTCCATCATTTGACAAGCAAAATTCGCGTTCAGAGGCAAAGGACACCAACGTTCTGCCTCTAGAGTTAACTTTGGAGCTTCCTCATAGGTAATGGTGGGCGTTAAAGCCACCAGTGAGCACCCACGGCTGTGGACTCGATGTCGAAATTCCCCGTAGGCTCTCACAATCTCGACGGCTTGCTGGAGATAAATAGACTCCAAGAACTGTGAACGTGAGCTTTTTCTTCTTCGCTGTTAAGCAAACGTATTGATTTGCTTCGTCAGGGGGCACTGGGTGATGTACATAAGTCAAGTTGCGGCGTATAAACACAACAACCTTGCTGCACTCTCCGTGGGTAGAGGACATAAAGCACTCACGCCCGGACAGTCTGATGGGAGCTGACAGGTTGTGCTCCCAAATCACGATAATGGGGAATTGGCGCGTAAAGACAAACTGTCTAAAGTCTGACATGCGTGACTTAAGCCCTCTGGCATTCCACTGGAAGACAGATGCATTCTTGACCTCCTCTTGAAACGACGACGATTCTCGGGCCGTGGTTTTACCCTAGAGCCGCAAGCACCGGACTCAAGGTGTCCAGCACCTGCAGTGCGCTCTGTGCCGACGGGGTCTTCATGCTGCTCAGTAGAATGCGCATGGCGTCCATAAGTGACTTCAACATCACCATGACTTGGCGATCCTCAGTCGTCGTCCCATCCGCGGTTCGTGAGTTCATTGAGGGCGGCGCAATTTGATATGGCTCCGAGGCAGGTTGTACTCGTGGAAGTGTAGGCCACTCTTCAGGAGGAGAGAGCGTTGCCCCGTTCTTCGTTTTCGCCTTGTCTGTCTTTGTGGAAGTCGGCGTTGATATGGTAGCCGCTTTGCCGGAAGATAGTTTATATCTTTCAGCAGACGTAACTCATCGTGCTGCTCTTCGGTGCCGATGTCGTCGTCACCTGAGAGCGGCAGCCTCTCTGTGTGTTGAATGGTCCCGTACTATACGTTTGAGTACTGCTCGCTCGTTCCTCACCCGCGTGCAACCATTGGATGAGGCCTCTGGACTACCATGGCAGTTAGGGCACTTTAACACAGTTGCGCGGCAGGCATCTGCTGAATGAGATTCGGCGCACCGTGGGCCCACGAGGTTATTCCTACAGACACTTTTTACGTGTCCCATCTTGCAGCATTTGTAGCATTGCAGGGGCTTCGGTACGTATGGGCGGACTGGATGGCGGACGTGGCCAACTTTGACGTGTGAGGGAAGGCTGTCTCCATCAAACCACAACTTCAGACAACGGGTGTTGCCAAGTCTTGTGATGTGCGTGATAAGGGGGCCTTCTGTAGTTGGCTTTATTAATATTGGTAAGTCTCGGTTGGTATAGAAATATCGACATCATAAATGACGACGACAGTGCCATTGCAGCCAGTTGGTATCATGGATCGCACTTGCACTTTGTCGATCTCCGTTACGTGCAGCAGGCTTTGCAGTGCACTACGCTGTAGAACATCTACTGCAAGGACATTCTTCCGTGCGTTTATTCTCACGTCCTTTATCACGTTTGGCGCGATTCCCTCAAGAAACGCAGAAAGGACTTGCCTGTTTAAGAGTCGCAGATTTGGCACTGGGTCCACAGGCATGAAGAGCATAGTGTACGGCCAGGGCTGTGGTGTTGTCTTCACGGTGGAGACACTTGGCGACGATGACCTCCGTAGCAGCCTTCTTTTTGTGGTTCGGCTCATGACAAGCGTGAAATCATCATCCGTCGAGTCGACACTGTCCGAGTACAACTCGGTTGCCTCGCTGTCCGTGTCACTTGACGCATTTCCACGCTTCCTGGACGCGACCCCACGTGATGGCTTGGCTCCAGGAAGGTCTTCGAGGGCTTCTTCATTCATTGCCGCAACATGGAAGCGGTAGCTCCCAGAGTTTGGAAAGAAACAAAGTGGCACAAAGGTACAAGCGTTCTATGATAGAAACACTTCGTCGTCGTCTTCCTCTATAACCATAAGAAAATTTATAAGCGACACAGGGAACGTAAATTACGTCACGAGAAGCTATAGATCGTTCAGGCTTGAAAGAGTAAAACTATTCGGGCAATGACTGCTGCTAGCACCTTACAGCCCGAGCATTCCCTTAAATAGTCTTGTTGTTACTGTTATCCAGAGCTTGCACACCTTGTGCAGGTATGTAAACGCACAATGGATCATGCCCCCTACCCCCATTTTAGAAGTTGGAACTTAAAACCGTTCGGTGTCAATTTTGCATGTCGTTTCAAAACATACCAAGAATTGCAAAGTGAACGTATTTCTTCCTTCGTATGCATGAGAAGCGCTAAAAGCTGGCCTATATTTTCCCGCATTTCCTTTTATGTAAGAAAGCCGAATTGGACCGACGCTTTACTTGAGCGACTAAAAAGAAGGTGCCACATCTCGTATTGCGTGCGCTCTACCTATAGCTCGCTCGATGGCTTTAATCAAAAGCAGCGACTACAGATAAGTAAGGAAGTGGAAAGAGGGGGCTCAGAAGGCTCGCTTTGCAAGTTTGTAGCGAGGGGGCGAGGTCATTCGCGAAAGGAGATGGGTGTGGACGGAACACGAAACGAGATTGCCAGCGAGCTTATAAAACGCGAAAGAGGACACACGTCGCGCACGCGTTCTCCACACGTGCGCGACCTGACAGCGGGCTGTCCAATAGGTCAAAAGGCTGCTGCAGAAGCGATTAATGTGCGTGCTTCAGAACGAAGGCAGTTCCGTGCAGTAACTTTTCTGGTCTGACTAGGTGTGCACTGTTTAACGCCATTTTAGAGCGATCAAAATATCGCGCTGGCCAATGGAGTGGGTTCAGGCGGCTTGGGTGCAAGCACCTCCAAATTCCTGGATTGCGGATCAAACGTACCTGTGGCTGAAGCCCAGAGTATAGATCCCAAACACCCGCCGTGGTTGCTCAGTGGCTATGGTGTTAGGCTGCTGAGCACAAGGTCGCGGTATCGAATCCCGGCCACGGCAGCCGCATTTTGATGGGGGCGAAATGCGAAAACACCCGTGTACTTAGGTTTAGGTGCAGGTTAAAGAACCCCAGGTGGTTGAAATTTCCGGAGTCCTCCACTGCGGCGTGCCTCATAATCAGAAAGTGGTTTTGGCACGTAAAACCCCATACTTTTAATTTTGATCCCAAATGAAAAAAAAGTGAAAAAGTGGCAGTTAAGAGCGATAGCAGAGATAGCGATAGCGCTGATGATGCGCTGATTATCGCTCTCATAATCAGCGCATCTTCAGCGCTATCGCTATCGCTATCTCTGCTATCGCTCTTAACTGCCACTTTTCCACACCTTTCGTACCCTTTGGTTAACCTGTCTGCGTTCTATCTCGTATTCGTTACCTCTCTTGGAAGCGGTCTCTGCGTTCTATCTCGTATTCGTTACCTCTCTTGGAAGCGGTCCAAATGCAGTGAATGCAGCTGGCGGGTTGTTCAGAGTGCGCATGTGAATGACCACCTCGCACATCTGCGAGCATGCGCCATTTGCTTCGAGCTTGTAGCAGGCGTTCAATTAACGAAATCCTTCAGTACTGGTCACCTTTGACTTAAGCAACGCGTGTATGGAAGGCCGATGGTTCAGTAAATGGGAACGCATATATTGTTCAGCGATTCAGCAAGAGCGAAAAATTTGGAGGATGCTTAAGCTTCGCTTTTAATAGGGGAACACGACAGCCTTTAAAGATCCCTGACTGCTTCTTGATGTTAGGCGTAACATTAAGAGAGAGGAAGAGAGCGGTGTGGATCAGAGAGCAAACGGGAAAAGCCGATATTCTAATTGACATGAAGAGAAAAAAGAAATGGAGCTGGGCGGGCCATGTAATACGTAGGATAGATAACCGGTGGACCATTAGAGTTACAGAATTGTTACCAAGAGAAGGGAAGCGCAATCGAGGACGGCAGAAAGTTAGGTGGGGTGATCAAATCAGGAAATTTGCAGGCGCAAATTGGAATCGGTTGGCGGAGGACAAGGGTGATTGGAGGTCGTTGGGAGAGGCCTTCGTCCTGCATTGGACATATATAGGCTGATGCTGCTGCTGCTGCTGCTGCTGATGATGATGATGATGAGTGCTTCTCACTCTTCCGGGCGAGTGCAGCTTTGTAACCGTAATGTTTACCGGGAAACGCTGGCGACGGACGCTATGCGCGAAGGCAAGCGGGCGAGCTTTCTGATAGCAACGCGGCCTCTGGCATGACTCGCGGATGCGCAGAGGCAAGCGCCATCTGGATGCTGTTACTGCAAGGAACCGAGCTGAGCACGCCACTCTATGAATGGTAGAAACGCTGGAAAAGGAGTTTGTTTGAGTTCCCGCGTAACATAATTATGGTTGCTGGTATATTCAAATTACAGTTCGACGTTATCATGTCTGTAGGTTGTGGTTATGTTCTACTTTACAATTTTTCGGACGCATCTTACTTGGAGAAATTCAGTAAGTTCAGTAACGCCTCTGCGCCACGCGGATGGCCTGCGTTGTTGTGGTTCGGTATAATTTTTCGCTAAACGACGTCCGACGCTAGACGCAGGATTTTACGCGACACGAGACCCATAACGCTATCGCGTTGATAGGTGAGGATCAAAAAGGCGCAAGCGTGTCAGACCCAAGTTCCTGTGGCGTCTCACGATGTTTGTGTGCTCTAAAACGAGAACGCGTGCTTGTTTCCTTCACCTTTCTCAGCGCTTGTTATGTTGTCTTGAGCTTTGCTGTTTTGCAACTTCAGTAGCGGACAGGATCATTGACCCGCACAGACTTAAACGGGGCTCTCGATAACATCCGAACTTTGTAATGCATGCAGTCGCGTACCGTCGAGATGTAAATGGTGATTGCGTTACCGAAGTTCAATATGCGCTGCTACGCGCGCAACGCACTCAAGCTTTCCTCCAGTTTTCGATGCTCCTGTATTCCGCAGATAAGCAACGAGATCACTTTGATTTCTTTGATAAGCCTAGGCTGACAGCGTTTGCTAAGCATGCCGATATTTTCTTTTTCCAGCTCCGCTCGCCGGCAGAGGGGGCTCGCGGGTCAGATCGAGATCTCAATGATGGAACGGAGGGACAAGAGACACCGCAGGGACCAATCTGTTTACAGCAACCGACGAGCCACGGCGGGGCGATTGTCGTCCCGGAAATGCTTTATAGGAAACCGGAAGTTCGTGCTCGCTGGCGGTCCAATTTATCGCCAGCGCTCGGTGGTCAAGCGCACCCAACGGTTCCGCGGTCACTGAAGGGGTCTGCGCCCTTCCAGCACTCGCAGTGAGGACCTTTGACCTCGCGATGAAGTGGGTTGTATTCCGTCGCTCTCCGCGCACGCGATGGCCTGTAGTGATACAATCGTACGACTTCCGGTTGTCTCCTCCGCCGTCTAACTCCACACGCGAGTAGGCGCAGCAGATTTCCTGCTGTGTACTTATGCATGTATATGTGTGGCCGAGCGTATATAGCAAGCCTTCCGAACAAGCTCCGACCACGCTTTCACGACGCGAAAAAGTCTACAAGCGAGAGTCGTGCAGATGTCTTGGAAGTCGGGTCACATATACGTGTTACTAGCCTTTTCGCCACTGCGAATGTGCGTTCTGCGCGCCGAATAGCGCAAGGCCGCGTCACATTTTGCGTTTAGCACGTTGATGAGTTCATGATGAGCAGGCCGGATGGATGCGGCCAGGCTAGATATAGGAAGGCTTGGTGCCGTCCACGTTGGCACTCTTCACCATAATTTCACGTGCGTGCGAACACTGAGCACATAGCCTCCTCCCTTTAAATCATTAAAACGGTCCTTATCAAACGCGAAATCTCTGTCGCGAAGCAATACGGCGGTGCGGCGACACGGAAATTTGTTCCTTGTTCCTAGCCCACTCTCTTTCGCAGCTGCCGGAACCAACTACCGTGATAGCAGCAGATCGCAAACAGGTATTTTCTGCGCGCGCACACAGGCCTATTCGCAAACGAATTTGTTTTTACATACAGTTATAACTACAACAAGCACACGGCCTTATCGGCCTTACGAATTTATCTCTGTATATACTAAAGTATGACGCATGAAAGCAACCATCAGAGGGAAAGAGAGAGAGGGAGACAAAAGTGGAGGAAAGACAACGAGGTTCGCCAATGTGAGTACCGGCTGGCTATCCTGTGCTGGGGAAAAGGGTGAAGGTAATAAAAGTTAAGAAGAAGAAAAAAGAAATTAGGAAAATTCGCACAAAAATGCGATGCTTCGCGCTACCACACTCAACGACGCTCGCACAATTCACAAGTGCTTAAAAACTTGAGCACAGTCCTTGAGGGCCGAAACCCGTCATGACTAGTGTCATAGAACTTTTCCATGAAGGGGCAATCGTCCAGTTTTCCGAGCGCGGTCGCGAGCATTTTTCTTGGCACATTGTAACGGGGACAGTCACAGAAGAGGCGCTCGATCGTTTCCTCGCAGCCGCAGGTGTCGAATGAAGGGCTGTCGGCCATTCCAATGGAGAAGGAAGAGGCGTTCCCGAATGCCATGCCGAGCCACAGGCGGCACAGAAGTGTTCTTGCCGCTCGTGGTAACCCTGGTGGAAGACGGAGTTGTAGACGTGGATCCGGTATATGGAGGCGTGCGTTCGTGAATTCGCTGGTGTTTCACAGAATCTGCGTAAGCTCGCGTGCGAGGCAGCGAAGACTTGTGGCTGTATCTGTTCTTGACAGTGGTATTGGTGTAGTATGGGCACCATCGTGTACCGATCGGGCAGCGTCGTGCGCACTGTGATTTCCCGAAATTCCGCAGTGACCCGGTATCCACTGGTAGATGATGTTGTGCCCCTTGCCGATTGCGTGGTGGTGGAGTAGTCAGATGTCTGCGACTAATTTCACGTCACAGCGGCCTTCGAGTCAGAAAAGATGGACTATGACTCTGATAATTTGTGGCCAATGAACTACGGAGCAGCACCGATAACTGCCAGTTCTGCAGCTGTCGATGGCATAATGTGAGACGTCTTGAATTTGATGGTGACAGATTTTGCGTTAATTATCATTGCTCCAGCTGAACTTTCGGAGGAGACGGAACCGTTCGTATAAACGTGGATGCGTTCCCTGTGCTTCTCTTATAGGAATGAAAGCACGGCTTGTTTGAGGGCGAAACATGACATCACCGTTTTCTTTTTGGTGCCGGGAATGACAAGAAGGGCCTGGAGTGGATGCAGGCACCACAGCGGTGGAGATGACCCTGCTGCAGGCGTGAAGTTTGAGGTTATAAAGTTTCATAGTTGGCGGCAATAATCCTGCTAAACCCTGAACGGGGTTTAATGGTAGGAACGGAGGCGAGATGGTGCGATGGAAGTCGGGCGAAGTGCCTGATGTGCATCCTTAAAGCGTCGACTTTAATATACGTATTTATGTGTGGGGTCATGCGCGATTGCTATTGTTGCTGCCGTGGATGCACACCAAGGAAGCCCAAGATATATTCGCAGAACTTGAGTTTGCACAGACTGGAGGGCATGGAGGTTGGTCTTACGAGTGCCACCCACTACAGGTCAGCTATTGCGTAGAAGATTCAGGTAGACGAGCACGAGGTGAGAGTGCTCGATGACGACGTTATTCGACCATCAAAAAGCCCGTGGGCATCGCCCGTAGTGATGGTCAAAAAGAAAGACAGCAGTCTACGTTTTTATGCTGACTACCGTAAGCTGAACCGGGTGACAAAGAAAGACGTATCCCCATTACTGCGTATGGAGGATTCTTTCGACAGGCTGAGGCATGCCCGCTACTTCTCGTCGATGGACCTAAATAATGGCTATTGGCAAATCAAGGTTGATGAGAGACAGAGAAAAGAGTGCTTTCGTAACACCTTATGGGCTTTACGAATTCAAGGTCATGCCTTTTGGCTTATGCTCAGCTCCAGCAACTTTTCGGCGACTCATGGATACAGTTCTGTCAGGCCTGAAGTGGCAGACGTGCCTTTTATACCTCGACGACGTCATAGTTTCATCGTACACGTTTGAGGAACAGCTGAGACGGCTGCTTGCGGTTCTACAAACGATACGGTCCGCCGGCTTAACACTGAAAGCAGACGTGTATCACTTTGGTTTCGAGGAACTCCAGTTCATAGGTCATTTTCCGAGTCGTCAAGACGTCCGCCCTGACCCCGACAAGATCACGGCCTTCGCAAAGTTTGCAGCGCCAACGGACAAGAAGGCAATGAGGCGCTTCCTAGGTTTCTGTGCGAATTACCGAAGCTTTATTGCCAATTTTTCACATATAGCTTCACCGTTAACGCGCCTTACAAGAGAACACGTTGTCTTCGTATGGGGCGAAGAAGAAGGAGCAGCGTTTAATGATCTCTGACAGCTCCTGCAAACACCTACTGTACTGTCTCACTTTGACGAGGATGTTCGTACCATGATACATACGGTCGCTAGCAACGTAGGTCTAGGCGCTGTGCTGGTGCACTGGAAAGACTCAGCCGAGAAAGTCATTGCATACGCAAGCAGAAGGCTCTCACGTGCTGCATCTAGTTACTCGACCACAGAAAAGGAATGCCTTGCGGTGGTATGGGCAGTTATGAAGTTTCGCCCATATCTCTATGGCTGTTCCTTCAGTGTTGCCACCGATCATCACTCACTTTGCTGGCTAACGAACTTGAAGGATCTGTCCGGTCGACTAGCGCGTTTGAGCCTAAGGCTTCAAGAATTCGATAGGACAGTGGTGTACAACTCCGGACGGCAGCACTCCGACGCCGACTGCCTTTCAAGGTCACCGATTGAACGGGAAATCACAGAAGATGACGAAGCCATGGCTTTTATAGGAGTTCTAGACAGGGCCACCATTGCTCGTCAGCAGCGGGAAGACAGCGAATTGATTCAGCTAATTGATTCTTTAGAAGGCCGGATTACAAGCGCGCCAGAAACATTTGCAAGAAGCTTGCCATCATTCTGCTTCCGTAATGATGTTCTCTACAAGAAGAAGTTCTCTTCAAACGGAAGCAGCCGCCCACTTGTCCCAACGTCTCTACTTCATGAGTTCTCGCAAGCCTGCCACGGTGAACCGACATCTGGCTACCTCGGCTACACACGAACACTCACCCTAGCCAAAGAGAAATATTACTGGCCAAGGATTGCCACTTTTGTGAAACATTACGTGCGCACGTGTCTCGATTGTCAGCGACGCAAACCACCTCGTATGAAACCTACTGGGTTACTTCAACCTGTCCAAGTGCCCACGACCCCATTTTCCCAAATCGGGATGGACATTTGCCCAAATCGGAATGGATGTAAACAATCACAGGTGATTCCATGTTCAATGAACCGGCATTTGACAGGATGTCTGAGCTAAACACTAGCAGCTCGTGGGGAGCGAGGTGTGCTACATTGCTCGTTTCGGGAACTGGCCAATGCAGCCGGGAATTGAACCCGCAACTTTAGGCACAACTGTATCTCGCTATGTCCGCTGGTGCACCGTGGCTAGTAGGTGTGCCCCTAACTCTATGGAAAATAAATTAACGCTCGACAAAGTAAGCTGGTTAAAGCGACAAAGTCGCTAATGTAGAAAATATACCCGTAAATGTATTCGGCCAACTGACAATCATCAAGGTGAGCAGCTTGAAGAATGTGTACCGTACTGTGGGTGCGCGGTAATGAACCCCAGGTGGTCGAAACTAATCAGAGCACCCCCCCCCCCCCACACGGGGATAGCCCCATAATGCGATCGTTGTTTTGGCGCGTATGACCACAGAACTTTTATTCTTCTTGGCATGGGTGTCCATGGATGTCTTCTGTCCTTGGATGTACCACATGTATCCCAAAAGTTTTCGCTGGACGATGTCCTGCGAAAAAGCCTTACGTGTGAGTGATCACAGACGCTCATTCTTTTCAGCATAGACACGCACTTCTGATAGGGTGATATGGGTTGACGCGCACAAAGAAATCTATATGGATAACCTCTGACGCATTCATTTGACGAATTACTTGCTGATGGTCTCGCTCTCAAGTGTGAGCAATGACGCGCGCACTCTTGACAGCTTTATTGCCTAATTTAAGCTACCGTCCTCGTTAACCTGCGCTCCACACGGACCGTCACTCCGTCTCCTGGAACGAGTGTTAGGCTAGGAACGGATAACATGGGCGGGCCAGCGCTCTCATCGCGCAGCGTCAGCTTAAAATCACGTAGAAGTCTAACGAGCGCAGATTTCAGCGCCAGGAACGCTATCCTCTGGCCTATGCACACCCGAGGTCCTAATCCAAAAGGCATGTAAGCTCCGTTGCGGTGACCTTCGCTGTTTTCTTCGGAAAACCTGTCCGGACGAAACAAGTCCGGCTCCGGCCAAACGTCAGGGTCGTGATGGATGAGCCATGGTGTAACCATCACGTTAACACCAGCTGGAATGAACTGTCCACAAACAGTCGTGTCCACAGAGCAACGCCTTACTACGTACAGTGGGACGGGTGGGTAAAGACGAAGTCCTTCGTAGATCACCATGTCGACTCTTTTCAGGCGATGCATTTGACCGAAGCTTAACTCACCGCCTTCTTCTAAAGGAAGCACGTCATTCATCTCCTTGACTACTTTTTCTTGCTCGCTTGGGTGCCTGGCCAAGAGATACATTAGAAAAGAAAGCGTGGAAGCAGTAGTTTCGATGCCAGCCAATAGAAATATTGTGGCGTTAGACGATACGTAATGATCGTCCAGATATTTGCCTCGCCTGTTTGGCTTTTTTTGTGCTACGTCGGGAGCTTCTGTCTGATCGTCCAGAAGCGTCCGAAGCACGCTCGGTTCTTTCCGAAGCTTTCCGGAACGGTGCAGTTCAACGGCGTGCCGCACGTGATTCATAACATTTCTGAATGCTCTGGCATGCTTTGTTAGCGGATATATCAGTGTAAGAAGAGCGCGTGCAACAGGAACCGTAAAGGCAACCTCGACGGCCGAGTTTTCCATGTCCTTGATGACTTGCTTCATGCTCTCCAGAATGGGCTCGTTGCAGTCTTCTTGGAGTCTCACCTGGGAAAGAATGAAGATAATTATTTAATTTCTTTCTCAAATGTTTACAACTTTCACTGAGCGTTGGCATGAATTTCCTTGAACGAATGCCAAGACCGTATTACCCATTTGCTAGCAGCCGATACTGGTGACAGCTCGTTTTGAACCTTAGAATGACAGAAAGCTGAGCTAGTTGGTAAGGATTCATTATGCAAAAAAGAAGTGAGGCGTGCAGACAGGACACAAGAGTAGAGAAGTGGAGAACACGTGTTGACAAGAGTAGAGAAGTGGACAACACGCGTCGTGTTGTCCACTTCTCTACTCTTGTGTCCTCTCTGCACGCCTCACTTCTTTTTTGCATGATGAATCGCTTTGAACTTATCTTCTACCCCAGCCTGGAGAGCTTCTTTCAGAAGTTATTTCTCTTACGGGAAGAAGCAGAAATTCAACATGTTGCTACTGGATACATAACAAACGTTAGTGCTAAGAATTGCAGATGGGAAGTGTGATCTTGTGCGGCGTCACTTTGCATAAATGGCGGCAATATGTGCTGTCATGTTATCTACCTGTCACTGTATTCGCGTCAAGAAAAAAAATTGAACAAAGTTGAAAACCTGTCGACACTGGCTGCATCGTCAAGTTCATAAAAGTGTATGTGTGGATGATAGGCAAAAACTTAGCTAGGTGAGCTCACACTCACACATTGGCGGATGCCTTTAGAACGAACTTCGCATAGACGTGAAGGGAGCGCCCTTATGATATGTCGAAGCAAATATTACGATGGGAATGGCATGGCCACTAATCGTCTGCTGCCAGCAAGGCGTGGAGTAATGAGTACTGCCGTGTAGCCTTGACTTCGTGCGCTAATGCGATACCTGTCAAGGCAGGCAACACAAAGAAAAAAACAAATTGTATGTCTCTTCATCGTAAAGCTTGCTTCTCGCTCAATGCTGACCTAGGGAACGACGTGTCCTACTCCAGCTATAGGCTCATGCACCTAAGCGTGAACTAAACCGGTGTCACTCTTTCACGAAGTTGTGACAAAGTGCGCGTATCTTTTATCAGAGGCCTTCGAAACAAATGCGATAAGCGTGAATTATTGTAATCACTGTAGTTTTGTTATTTACGTGCATACGAGAACTGTATTGCTGAAGCAAACGTTGCCGGGTTTAAACTTTATATACATGGACACGGAGACAAAGGACAAAAGCGTTTTTTTCTCTCAACACGGATGGGAAAATAAAAAGAATATAATGGTTTGTAGGCACCGCGTTGCTTAGTTCGGTTTATTATAATCAATATAGTTCTCAGTCTGTTCAATATAATCAATATAGTCCGCCAGGCACTCCTTACTGTCACAACGGTAGAGAGAGAGAGAGACAAATGCAAACAAAAGACAGAAAGGTTGACCAGAGATTATCTCCGGTTGGCTACCTTGTACTTTGGGAGGGCAAAGGGATGCGATAGGTGAGAGAAAGAAAAGGATAAAAAAGTAAAAAAAAAACAACGGTAGAACAATACAACGGGGTAAACGCACCTGTTGTGCCAGCACCGAGTTCATGATGAATTCGAAGGAATAATCCAATCCACGGTGAAATACTTCCACGTATCCGCTTCTCAGGCATATCGAAGATATCCTCTCTACAAATCTAGTGGCACATAAGTTTGCTATTTGAGAGAGATCCTTGATCATGCCCGAACTGAAGCCGTAGTTCAACCTTGCCCGCACGTACTTCCATGCGTTGCCTGTAAACACCGACAGAAAATATGTTATAAAGTGAACGTCATATAGAAATACGGTATACAGCGTACATTAAGAAAGTAATGCGCATTTTCTGGGAAAAATAGGTTTATTGACCGTACCTGTACAAATGATTCAAATTCTTCAATATACTCTCCCCCTGCTTCAATACACTAGTGGAGACGTGTCTGCCACGCCTGGAAGGCACCCTGAAAGACCTCGACGGGAATGTCTCTCAGGAACGTTGTAACATTCTTTTGGATGTTTTGGACATGTTTTTGTCTCCCAGTGCTTTCCTTTCAGCGCGCTCTTCAGTCGGAGAAAACAAAAAAACAAAAAAAGTCGCGCGGTGCCAAGTCGGGACTGTAAGGGGGATGAGGGACCACCGGGGTGTTGCTACGGGCCCGGAAGTTGGTAACGATGAAGGACGTGTGGCTGCAGGGGCATTGTCATGGTGAAGCTTGACCGTGTCTTTGATGCCAATCCTCACGCGCGCGACCTTGCGTTTCAATCTCTTGAGCACCTCCAAGTAAAAGGTTGAGTTGACAGTTTCACCCTGTGGCACAAACTCAAAATGGGCGATTCCTCGGGCGTCAAAAAAGACAGTGAGCATCGTTTTGATGCAAGACTTGCTCATTAGCGCTTTCTTGAGGGGGAGGGGGGATGATTTCGCGTGCTACTCGCTGCTGTGCTTTTTCAATTCTGGGTCGCACTCGAACATCCAGGATTCGCCTTCGGTATAAGACAGCGTCAATAAAGTTAGGCTCATTTTGAATGAAATCCAACAATTTTTGACAGCACAAAACTCGAAGTTCTTTCTGATCTTCCGTAAACACCTTCGGCACAAGCTTCGTGCAGACTTTGGGCGTTTGCAGATCCTCGGTCACTATCCCATGTACCACAAATGTGGACATGTGTAGAGTAGAACCCTCGCCACATTTCCCGACCGGTTTTTACGCGCAGCCATGGATAGCCGCGTCATAATAAAATCATGCGCATGACTTTTATAATGAACCCTGTATGTTCTTCATTTTTGCAAGGTCAGCTTGCAGAGCTACCACTAACTTGCAAAAAAAGCTTTCATTTTAGTCGTATAAGACTGTGAGCGATACTGTGCTAAATAATTAATTTATTCTGTAATGGTGGCTGCTTTTAGTCTTTCGCAAAAAAATGATAGTATTCTTTAGATGGAGAAAGGAAAAAGTTAGGAGGGAGTATCACGCAACGGTATTGAAGCCAAGGGTGTCGTCCGAACACGTGGTGAAAACGTTGGAGCGCGCGGTAGGTTTTAGTACTCCCAGGTTTTTTTTTTCTTTTTTGATATCCATTCGCATGGAGGAAGAACGAAGTTCGTCTACGTCGGCAAAATTCGATTCTTCCTCCGTGAGCGCGACGCAAGAGGTCACGTGTTGGGCCGACACAGAGCAAAGGGAATGGCGTCACGCAGCGTTCGAACTTTTTCCTTCCTTCATTATTATTTACATGCACGTGTCTTAAATGCTTTAGGCACAGCGAAATGTTAGTGATTACCGAAATACATTTTTATGCTAATAAGTAATCGCGTTATCATGTTCACGATACGTGCCCACTAAGAACCAGTTCGTTAAGGAGTGAACAAACCAGTCGATAAATAGCTCCTACTGCGAAACATGATTTTCTTTCACGCAAGAATTAGTTGGCATGCTTGCATGACTTGCATAAAATGCGGGAGCAGATAACAGAGCGTGCGAGTTATACGAGGTCACTAATGGCAGCTATCGCTGGCTCAATTGCGTCCGGCGCTGTTATAGATACCATGCCATTACCTTCTTGCTTTTACTCTGGTGGTCTTATAAATAGAATGTGCGCGCTTTATATACCCAGCCAACGTCAAAGCCACGTGACTTCGGCAAAACTTGCAAATGAATTATTTGCATTTGCGCAGTTTATTTAACAATTTCTAACCTACTGACATTACAGATAGTTAAGCTTACCGCCAAGCTGAAAAAGGCTGCTTTTGAAAGGCTCCGCATCCACAAACACCGTAGGTCTGTCCTGAAATATGGCCGCTTGCTTGACAAAGCACTCGTGAGCCATTTGTGGGTCAGTGATAACCAAGAAAGGCTCACTACCGACGTAGACGCCGAACAGCTTGCCATACTGCTTTCTCCATTGCACGTAAGCCTGGAGAAACGAAGCATTTGTACGTCATTTATCCTCTCAGCTGCACCACGCTTACAACATGAAATAATGTATCGACCTTTGCTTAGAGTGTGCAATACGTTGTGTTGGGCTAAGTGTTATTTAATGATTTGCTACAGTGTGCCACAAGGATCAATGAGGAAGGAAACGTCTGACGCGTCTAAAAGGTCATTATTTCTCTTTCACGCACACAGTTAAAGAATAGTTCTGTGAGACAGATTGTTAGACGTGAAAATTACTCGGTGCTTATAAGAAGGATGCGCGCAGACTCCCATGTGCCCGTTTAGAAAAATAATTCCTTGAGCAGGAAATAGGTGCTTAATTTTACGTTGAAGCACCATCAGCACAGCAATTCTTCAACTATGAAGCAAGTGTGAAAGTGGGGTATTAATAACCAACGACGCCACAGAACAAAATAAGAATGGTTGCGAAGACAACATTTCAGCAGGTAAAAGTGCCGTTGTCAACCCTGAAAGTGTCTAAGTGCATAAGGAGAGCATAACACACTGCTGCAAGAACGAGAAGAAAGGCGGTTAAACGAGGGGCCCGATTTTTATTAATCCTATCATGAGAAGCCAACAAACAAAGACAACAAGGGCAACATAGGGGAATTTATACTTGCTAAATGAACTAAAGAAAATTATAAATTAATGGCACTGAGAGTGGATGAAGTGGAGAACGATCCCACGTCTTCGCATTGTGCATGCGTTGCGAGCACGTGGGATCGTTCCCCACCTGCTTCAAGCTCTCGGCAAGCCTCGTCTAGCGTTCTCGTGAACAGTAGACGAGGCCTGACGCAGCTACCGCCTCATAAAACCACTTTAATGCATCTCCTGTGTATTGCAAAGATTTTCAAAACGTTTGTGCGACGTTTCTGTCTGTGTTACACAAGAAACATATTTTTTTCCTCTGAAAGTAATTTCCGAGGTTCAAACATGTCGGAATTCCAAGGAGCCTGACACCCTCAAAATTACGTGAATACAGAAACGCACCATTCACTTCTGTCGAAATTGAGCGCTTGTTTTCTACCCATAAAAGCTTATTTCGAGTGAGTAGAGGCACAATATTGAAGTTCAAAACCTAGAGATGACAACCATGTGTTACTGTGATAGGTTTTTAAACCTTACGTACAGTGTTCAATGCTTCTTCTTTATGGGAATCTTTGTTGACCTTAATGGATTAGACACAAAATTTAGCTTGTGTCATTAACCGCTTAGCCGCTTTCCTGGCTTATACTTTGTATTTTTATGCATGCTCAGCTTGAGGAGAATGTAAGCAGGAACGTTTGCCTATAAAACATACACCACCAGCTCACAGTGCTAGAACTGATGTGTTAAATATGTGTTATAATATGTGGGTTTACAAAAAAGAAAAAAAAAGCGGCCTCTTGTGCGCCCTGCACAGCCAAGGAAAACGATGGCGTGCACAATAAGGCTACCTCACAAGTGAATGCTACTTCAGGTTTCTTAACATGAAGATCGGCACTAAACATTCAATACGGAAAACGAGTCGCTGTTTGTAAACAATTTCTAGTGCCTGTTTCGACCCGTGTGGTGTCTAAACTGAGGCGTCAAGAGCCCGTTTTTGGCGATTGGTACCCCCACTTTAGTGCCTCAAATTGCTTCCTTCAAAATGGATAATTTCACAGTATTCCACGCTGCAGTTTCTTTCTTTAGCGCTGCATAACTGTTTATAATCTCCAAAGAACTCGACCGAGTTTCCATCCGGCACGGACGGGTACACTTCAAGCTTTGAAAGTGTAAACAATTGAGCTAACCTATATACACACACTGTGTTAATGGCACAGGAAACGCAAGTCCACTATACACGGATCCTAGAGATAATCACTAAGCTATAAGAATGTTGCATGGTGCATGCATTTCACACACCGCAATACGCCTGTTGTCCGTCTCCTTCAGATTTCCCCAGATGAAGTCCGGCTCTGGCCCTGGTACGCCGAGATCCTTGAACAACCTGAGTCTGCGGCGGCGTTTTAGCAGCCAAAACACGATTGCAGCCGCGGCAATAGCAGCAACGGCGGTGGCGAGACCCGTCGTTTTCTCCATGTAACCACTGAAAAGTAGCCACTTATTGGCCATCTGAGAGGTGATAGTGGAGTGCAGCGTGTGTCCGTGTAAACGCGGAGCAGTCACTGAATACGTATGCTTCAAATAACTGAGCTGCAACTCATTCACGGCTGCACATAACACAACACAGCACAGTGCAGCGGATAAAAGGTGTTGCTTGGCAGCGAAGAAAGAGCGCGAATTCGGAACAAGGATGGAAGCAACAGTTGTGAATCGAAATTCTGGCCCTTACATATAGTCAGCCTGACATGACAGTCACTGTTTGGCGTTCCACCTTGTCCCCATTCGGCTCTCGTTGTGTTTCTACGCGTTAACCCTGGTTGATGAAGTTAGCGAAAACAAAACAAAGAAAACAGAAAAAAAGCTTTCGCGAATCGCTTTAATTGTTTTATTTTTGAACACTGGAAGGCTCAGCGGAGGACTGAAAAGACGAGTCTTTGGTTCAGAGTTCTCTGCCGAAGCGACGCGCTTGTGCTCGCAGACATTCTTTTTTCTTTAATTGCACCAACAATCACTGAATCACTGAATGATTTCGCATTTCCGTTACGTCCACCCTTGTCTAGCCAGAGCAGTCTGCGGCGCTATCTCGCATTTCATCTCTGACACCCGTATTTTCTTTAGTATATTCTCCATTAACAAGTCGCGTCACCCCCCCCCCCCCCCCCCCCCCCCCCCCCCCCCGAAGCCTTTTTCCATTTCGCTTCTGCCAGAGGCCGCAGCGAGAGATTTCCCTTTCAACTACCAAAACTTTTCATCGACACTACATTTTCATAAAAGAAAAGCAGAAAGATGTCAAAAACACCTGCAAAGAAGTTGCGGCCACCTCCACTTATAACGCGAGGTATACGAGCACAAATCTTTCTCACTGCCTCCCACATCCTTGGGATGGAAAATAAAGGCATTATTATTATTATTATTATTATTATTATTATTATTATTATTAGTAGTAGTAGTAGTAGTAGTAGTAGTAGTAGTAGTAGTAGTAGTAGTAGCAGTAGTAGTAGTAGTAGTAGTAGTAGTAGTAGTAGTAGTAGTAGTAGTAGTAGTAGTAGTACTAGTAGTAGCAGTATAAATGTGTACGCCGCTGCATGCGGCAGCGCAGTCGGCAAGCTCAAGGCCTAATAATCCATTCCGGCAATACAAGGCCGGTATGAACGCTTCGGTCACAGCTGCTCTTTGCCGAAGCTTCTTCTGAAACTAGAAGTACGACGGTGCAGTAACGTGCCTTTCCATTACATCCACCATTTTCTAGCCAGAGCAGTATGCGGCGCTATTACTTGATTTAATATTTAATATTACGATTACTTAATTTACTCATTAATGAGTAAAGTCCGCCCGAAACATGTTTCTGTTTCGCTTGTGCCATATGTATAAGCTTTGTATAAGCTTCGTATTTTTATTTTATTTTATAAATACTGCAATCATCATCGGGTGATTGTAGCAGGGTGGTACAAAATTAATGCAACGGCACGTGTTGTGAAATGTACAGGTTAATAATAAGGGAAAGAACTATTATATAAATAAATGCAAAGCACACAGGTTGCGCACACACGAGGCTACACCAAAGAACTGAAACACTATCACTGGAACATGATAAATAGTGTCACTGTAAACATGATAAGAAAGAATGTAATGTTGGCGCAGAGACGACGTTATTCTTTAGCTGGTTCCAGTCCGCTATTGTGCGCGGGAAGAATGAATACTTGAAAGAGTTGCTACGTGAGGAAAAGGGAGTTGTAGTGAAATTGTGTCTTTGCCGAGTAGCGTAGCCGGATGAGAGAGATATGATCTCCGTTATGTCAATCTGTAACGCCCCTTTACTACTTGATATAAGAATTTCAATCACGATCAACGATTTCTTTGTGCCAGAGAAGAAAGAGTAGCCCTTTTTAAAAGCCCTGTAACTGAAGTTCTCGTAAATGTGTTATAAATGAAACGCATGGCTCTTATTTGTACCTGTTCTAGTTTGGCGTTGTTAGTTGTTAGTTGTTAGAAGGGGAGGCAAGCTTAAGTGCTCGCCTGTGAAAGGAGAGCTTACAGTTCGCATTTGCAGTGACATAATTAATGAGTATTCCAATTGAGATCGTTCGAAATTAACAGCCCTAACTATTTACAGTTACTAACTTCTGGAGAGGAAACTGTTATTAATACTGTAATCAAAGCGAAAACGTTTCTTTTTATGTGTTATTCTCATGAAAACTGTTTTTTCAACGTGGATCACCATCTGCCAATCACGACACCAAGAAGCAATCCTCTCAAGTGCACTATTAAGCAATAATTGATCCGATTCGGTATTGATTTCTGAGTACACAACACAATCGTCGGCGTAAAGTTTAATAAGAACTGGAATATCTCGTACAATATCACTGATATATAGGAGGAACAAAAGTGGCCCTAACACCGAACCCGGGGGTACTCATCCACCGTTAGTGATGCATATGTGCTGTTACGGAAGGAAACAAACTGTTTTCTGTGGGTTAGGTACGCAGCGGTCCCTTCAGTTAACTGATGATTTTTGAAAACATTATGCAAGTTATATAGAGTACCTTTTTGTGAGAAACTTTGTCACATGCCTTTGAAAAATCCATAAATATAGCGTCAATTTGTGTGCCATTGCTAAATGATGTTGCAAAATCGTGGATTGTTTCTACCAGCTGAGTACACGTTGAGAATCCTTTTCTAAAACCGTGTTGATATTTGGGGAAAAAATTATGGTTATCTAGAAAATTTAGCATTTGATTATGTTTGATGTGTTCGAGTAATTTGCAAGTTGTGGATGTTAATGAAGCTGGGCGATAGTTCTTAATGTTGTTTCTCCGTCCACTTTTATGCAGCGTTTTGTTTCTGGCTGTCACCCAGTCATCCGGTAATTCATCGTCGCGTAATGTTTTATGAAATAAAATGTGGAAATACTTATACACCCGCTCGGCATATTTCTGAAGAAACGAATTTGGGATGTTCTCTGGCCCTGGTGATTTCTTTATATTCAGTTTTAACAGCATGTTGAATATACCTTGTTCTGAGATTATAAGGTCTGGCATACGTGGCAAGGAGACATAAAAAAAGTAGGGCACCATCATACTTTAAATTAAAATTTAATTATGGGGCTTAACGTGCCAAGACCACTTTCTGATTATGAGGCACGCCGTAGTGGAGGACTCCGGAAATTTCGACCACGCGGGGTTCCTTAACGTGCACCTAAATCTAAGTACACGGGTGTTTTCGCATTTCGCCCCCATCGAAACGCGGCCGCACTAGTGGGGATTCGATCCCGCGACCTCTTGCTCAGCAGCCCAACACCATAGCCACTGCGCAACCACGGCGGGTCATCATCATCATCATCATCATCATCATCATCATCATCATCATCATCATCATCATCATCATCATCATCATCATCAGCCTGGTTACGCCCACTGCAGGGCAAAGGCCTCTCCCATACTTCTCCAACAACCCCGGTCATGTACTAATTGTGGCCATGCCGTCCCTGCAAACTTCTTAATCTCATCCGCCCACCTAACTTTCTGCCGCCCCCTGCTACGCTTCCCTTCCCTTGGGAGCCAGTCCGTAACCCTTAATGACCATCGGTCATCTTCCCTCCTCATTACATGTTCTGGCCATGCCCATTTCTTTTTCTTGATTTCAACTAAGATGTCATTAACTCGCGTTTGTTCCCTCACCCAATCTGCTCTTTTCTTATCCCTTAACGTTACACCTATCATTCTTCTTTCCATAGCTCGTTGTGTCATCCTCAATTTGAGTAGAACCCTTTTCGTAAGCCTCCAGGTTTCTGCCCCGTAGGTGAGTACTGGTAAGACACAGCTATTATATACTTTTCTCTTGAGGGATAACGGCAACCTGCTGTTCATGATTTGGGACTGCCTGCCAAACGCACTCCAGCCCATTCTTATTCTTCTGATTATTTCCGTCTCATGATCCGGATCCGCCGTCACTACCTGCCCTAAGTAGATGTATTCCCTTACGACTTCCAGTGCCTCGCTGCCTATTGTAAATTGCTGTTCTCTCCCGAGACTGTTAAGCATTACTTTAGTTTTCTGCATATTAACTTTTAGACCCACTCTTCTGCTTTGCCTCTCCAGGTCAGTGAGCATGCATTGCAATTGGTCCCCTGAGTTACTAAGCAAGGCAATATCATCAGCGAATCGCAAGTTACTAAGGTATTCTCCATTAACTTTTATCCCCAATTCTTCCCAATCCAGGTCTCTGAATACCTCCTGTAAACACGCTGTGAATAGCATTGGAGATATCGTATCTCCCTGCCTGACGCCTTTCTTTATTGGGATTTTGTTGCTTGCTTTATGGAGGACTACGGTGGCTGTGGAGCCGCTATAGATATCTTCCAGTATTTTTACATATGGCTCATCTACACCCTGATTCCGTAATGCCTCCATGACTGCTGAGGTTTCGACAGAATCAAACGCTTTCTCGTAATCAATGAAAGCTATATATAAGGGTTGGTTATATTCTGCACATATCTCTATCACTTGATTGATAGTGTGAATATGGTCTATTGTTGAGTAGCCTTTACGGAATCCTGCCTGGTCCTTTGGTTGACAGAAGTCTAAGGTGTTCCTGATTCTATTTGCAATTACCTTAGTAAATACTTTGTAGGCAACGGACAGTAAGCTGATCGGTCTATAATTTTTCAAGTCTTTGGCGTCCCCTTTCTTATGGATTAGGATTTTGTTAGCGTTCTTCCAAGATTCCGGTACGCTCGAGGTGATGAGGCATTGCGTATACAGGGTGGCCAGTTTCTCTAGAACAATCTGTCCACCATCCTTCAACAAATCTGCTGTTACCTGATCCTCCCCAGCTGCCTTCCCCCTTTGCATATCTCCTAAGGCTTTCTTTACTTCTTCCGGCGTTACCTTCGGCATTTCGAATTCCTCTAGACTATTTTCTCTTCCATTATCGTCGTGGGTGCCACTGGTACTGTATAAATCTCTATAGAACTCCTCAGCCACTTCAACTATCTCATCCATATTAGTAATGATATTGCCATCATACTTTGTCATTGTCATCATACTTTAGTAAAAACACATTTGAAGTGGTCGTTAAATGAATTGGATATTAATTCAAAATCAGTTACCTGTTACCCGTTAATTTCTAAGATATCGCAGTCCAAGGAATTACGGGAAATAGTTTCCCAAAACTTTTCCGGTAATGCTGTAATAAAACCAGTTAGTGATTCCCCGTAGTAACGTGTTTTATATATGGACATCTGATTCTTAATTTCGTAGGATAAATCTGAAATTAGATTATTACATTATTATTAGATTATTAGATTATTACAATAGGATGCGTTGGAGCAAGATTTTCTATTTTTAAGTCTCTTTAGCTGGCTCCGTAATTTCAGTGTCTCCCTGGAACTCTACGGCTTCTTACTTTTTGTTTTCTTAACAATGTTTGGCACAAAACACATACAGCTGTTCACAATGCTTAAAACGGTGCCAAAGAAGGTGTATGTTATCAGTACTATTGTATGTATGTATGTTATGTTATAGTACTAGTACTATAACATAAGTACTATAGTACTATAGTATGTTATAGTACTAAGCCATCAAGATGAAAAGAAATAAAATCGATTATTGACACGTCATCTGCTTTAGAAAAGTTAAGAAACGTAGGAGTTCTTCGGATTTCATTTGTGAAGGCAGAAGATACATGAAGTAATACAGCACGAGGATGAGAAATGTCATGAACTACTTCACAGTGTGCTTTAGGAACAATGCCTCCACTAACAAAAAAAAAGGACCTAGAATCGATTTAGACACACCCTGCACCCTCGTATGTTCTTCAACTACCTGCGAAAGATAAAAATCAAAGGCGATATTCAAGAGTGCATCAGCCGTGGTATCACTGCGCTTACTGTACTACATGGAGGACGAGTTCACATTAGGCAAATATAATATCTCCTGCCAAAATAATTCGGTCACCGGATTTAACATATGTGTTCATGTATTCCCGCAATTCCTCTAGAACGGTTATGGTAGACGCAGGAGGTCTGTACACCGCTCCTAAAACATATCTAGCATTAGCACAATAAACCTTGCAAAAGATGCATTCTATATCAGATACATCAGACATTTTTCACACATTTACAAGATGTCTTGAAAACAACACACACACCACCACCTTTAGTGCCGCGACCTTTTCTAAGCACACTAAAATCCGGTGGGTTTTAGCCTTGTTTACAGTGCTCCTACAGTTAGCGTTGAGAATTGCAAGCGAGCGACGCTTTGAAGTGCGTTGTGAATTTCGTTTTTTTTTGTATTGAGATGATAACGAAAAACTTTTGCTAATCCCTTCCATACATGACGCCGTAAAAGCTTAACTCATCATACAGCAACTTGACTTTCGCTCCATTTGCTTTTTCCTCCGGGGCGCTTTTCCATAACTGTTTGCGTATTTCACGCACCTCTTTAGAAAAGTCATCTGACACAGAATATCTACTACCCTTTAGTTTGCTACAGGCATTCAGTATGGATGCTTTGTCGCGGTAGTCCAAGAACTTTAAGATAACAGGACGCGTTTCATTTTCGATCTTTCGACCATGTCTATGTATCCTTTCGGTAGTGGCAACATTTGCACCTAATATCCTGCTAAATTCTTCTGTCACTACCCTTTCAAGCGCCTCGGTAATCTCGTTATCAGACTCGTCTACGCCGAAAACAATCAAGTTGTTCCTCCTTCCCCTGTTTTCGAGGTCGTCAACCTTTTCGGCCAAGGAAGTAACTTTTTTGTTCAATACAGATACCGTGATTTCAACGTCATTAACTTTGCTGTCCAGTGCAGCCACAGTTGATAATTGCTTCTCAACGAGCTCGATTCTACTTGTTAGGACAGAAATTTTTGGTTCCGTGTTTACTTGAAATGTCTTGATCTCTTCAATAGATGACTGCAGTTTTCCCTGGCCATCCAATAATTTATGCGGCATTTCTTTTTCGGTTGGCTCAGGGTTCTCCTCGATATCGCCGCAGAGTAAAAGATCACCAGGCACACAAGGCAAGCAACTCAAAATACACTTGACACACGGTGAGCAGGGCAGCAGCAGCAAGCAACGGCCATCAATGCGGAAGCATTTAGAAGACGAATAATTACTGACCTGTAGTGCAAAGCAGAATGGGTTTTTAGCATCATGCCGGTTGCGCTGCGGCAGTGACCACTGCCGAACAGGAAATACGACAGGGAATACAACGGTGCAGTAACGTGGCCTTTCCCTTACGTTCACCCTTGTCTAGCCAGAGCAGTCTGCGGCGCTATCTCGCATTCCATCTCTGACCCCCCCCTCCCCCCCATTTTAGTATATTCCCCATTAACGAGTCGCGTCCTCCAAAAACTTTTTCCTTTTCGCTTCTGCCACAGGTCTGACGCGTCAGCGAGAGATTTTCCTTTCAACTACCAAAAGTTTTCATCGACACTACACTTTCATAAAACAAAAGCAGAAAGACGTCAAACACACCTGCAAGGAAGTCGCGGCCACCTCCACTTATTCCGTCAGGTATACGAGCACAAATGCGTCCGCCGTTGCATGTGGCAGCGCCGTCGGCAATTTCATTGCCTAATAATTCAACGCCCCAATACGAAGCCGGGATTAACACTTCCGTCACAACGGCTCTTCATCGAAGCTTCGTATAAAACAGGAGGCGTGACGGTGTAGCAACATGGCCTGAATGGCAACTTCCTTGCTTTCTGCAGCGCTGCAAGGTTGGCAGCAACGCACTTCGAAAAGAATGTATCGTTCATCGTGCGTCGAACGAGGCGATACGGAAAAACTCCGTTGGTCTTGGAGACGTGGTAAATGCTAATTACGGCCAAGACTGGTTGCCACGAAGTTGCTTAACACATTGCTATTCTGTAGACGCCACAAGTGCTGAGCCTGCCTCGCACGCTATGCACATGTGTGCGAGCAGAATAAAGCCTTGGGCGAAGTCGTTGGACATTAGAAATAGGTTATGCAGCAAGGACGAAAGAAAAACAAGTGTAGCGTAAGCATTGAAAATTAAGAATTTCCTTTAATGCTGCGGGCCCGGTACTTCCGAGTCACGAGCGGCATGCGCGTTATCAGCATGACAGAGCATTCTCGACAGGAAAGTAACGAGCGCAGCGTTTTCAAGAAAGGACATGAGGGCAAGACAGTTGACGATTATTATTTTGTGGCAAATGTGCACCCCAAAGGGTATGGTATGGTATGGAGAACTTTATTGGGTCCTGAAGGTCAACCATACGTTGACGCGGGCCGCTCCCACGTTGGGACTGTCAGGCCGAGCCCTTCAGCCACATCGCGGGCCTTCTGGACTGCCCGTAATTGGTCAGAGAGTGATTCACTGTGTAGCATTTGCCGCCACCATTCTTGTTCCTTGTCACGGTCTGTGAAGACCGCGGGGCACTGCCAAAGCATGTGGTCAAGAGTAATGATGCCATTGCACTTATTGCAGTTGGTTTGAATTTCCCTCTCCGGATAGATCCTGTTAATAAAATATGGACTTGGGTATGTTCTTGTCTGTAGCAAACGTAATGTGACCGCTTGGGCTCTGCAAAGCTTACCGTGTGGCAATGGGTATTCCCTTCTGCTTAAATAATAATGCTTCGTGATTTCGTTATATGTTAATAATCGATCCCTGTGTTCCCCGGGTGAAGTGTAAGTTGCCCGGTCTTGAAGAGCACGGCTAGAAAGTCCTCGTGCTGCTTCATTTGCCACCTCATTGAGGTTTCTCCGAGCTCCGTCCACCACCCCCAGATGTGCAGGAAACCAGCGGATTTCGATCCTCTCACTCTTGACCTTCTCTAATAATTTTGTTGCTATCCGTGTCACATATCCGTTGGTAAAGTTGCGTATGGCTGTTCTAGAGTCGCTGTAAATATGTGTCCACCGATTAGCCCGGATGGCTAAGGCGATTGCTACTTGTTCTGCTACTGTGGGGTCCTTGGTATAGACGGTGATGGCATCCTGTATGTTACCTTGAGTGTCTACGACAACGGAGGTATACGCATCCTTATTTTTAACCCAGGCAGCGTCAACGAACACCGCCTGCTGCTTATGTTGATCTATGTCTTGAAGGAGTGCCTTCGCCCTTGCCTTCCGTCTCTCGAGGTTATGTGTCGGGTGCATGTTCCTAGGGAACGGGGTCGTCTTTATTGTTTCCCGTAGTCCCGCTTGCAATTGTGTTAATAATTCTCCTTCGTTGGTGTGGTTAATTTCTACGCCAATTTCTTCAAGTAGCGCCCTCCCAGGGCGTGTCCCCATTAGTCTCTCCTGGTGGGCCACCTGTTGAGCCTCAGCTATCTCCTCTAGTGTGTTATGCAGCCCTAGGCGCAATAAGCTATCATTGGCCGTGCTGATGGGAAGTCCTAGTGCAGTCTTTATAAGTCGTCTGATTAAAGCGTTTAGCTTGTTCTTATCAGCCTGTGTCCATTGGAGCATGCCAGCCACGTACGAGAAGTGGCAAAAGGCGAATGCATGTACCAATCTTATGGCACTGTCTTCTCCTAGCCCCTTATGCTTGTTGGTAACTCTACGCAGAAGCCTAATGACTTCTTCTGACTTGTTAGAGATGTATTCTATCATCCTGCAATTAGATCCGTTCGCTTGCAGGAGAAGTCCTAACACTCTAATAGTCTCCACCTGCCTGATTGGTTCTCCATTCTTGGCGCATATGTCAATGCGGGGTTCTTCCTCTGGGATATATCCGTTCGGCCTGCGCCCACGCTTACTGCTCCGTAATACCAATAGTTCTGATTTTTTAGCAGAGCAGTTCAGTCCCATACCCTCAAGTGTTGTTTCTACCACATAAATGCTTTCCTGTAGTTTGATCTCTGTTTGTCCCATATTACCTTCGGCACTCCAGATTGTTACATCATCTGCATATATAGCAAAGTGGATACCCTCAATCTGCGCGAGACCTCGAGCCACTTTTGACATTGCCAAATTAAATAACATGGGCGATAGGACAGACCCTTGTGGTGTCCCACGATTCCCAAGTTCCAGGGTTGTCGATTGGAGTTCGCCCAACCTGAGACAAGCAGAACGGCCACCGAGAAAGGCTTTGACGATATTGTGCAATCGCTTACCCAATCCCATCTCCGAGAGGATATCCAATATGGCCCTGTGCTTGATGCGATCAAAGGCCTTTTCTACATCTAGGCCTAGAAGAGCTCTCGTATGTAGCGGGCTAGCAAGAATAAGGTGATGCTTGATTAAAAGCATTGCATCTTGAGTCGAAAGTCCAGGACGGAAACCGATCAGGTTATGCGGAAGAATATTTCTGTTTTCTACATACTTAGTCAGTCTATTGAGTATGACATGCTCCATGGTTTTGCCCAGACATGATGTTAATGATATGGGTCTTAGGTTATCTAGATTGAGTTGCTTGCCTGGTTTGGGAATAAGAATTGTGTTAGCAATTCTCCATTCCTTCGGATAATCACCGTTTTTCCAGAGTTCGTTGAAATACTCTGTTAAATATTTTATGGAATGATCGTCCAAATTTTTCAACAGCCTATTGGAAATGCCATCTGGACCGGCAGCAGATCTACTGTTGAGGTCGTACAGGGCTGCACGAACTTCGCTTTCTGTGAAGTCTTGATCCATAGGCTCACAGTCTTCCCCTGTATATTCAGGCAGGTCTGTACTCTCATCGCTATCCTTAAGTGGTAAATACTTAGCTGCGAGCCGATCCAGAATGGCCTCCTCCGTTGTGTCCTGACTCTCACGATGGACGAGTCGTGCTACTGCTGTTCTCCTATTAGATTTCGTGTCGTTCGCATGAAGCAAATGTCTAAGTAAGTTCCAATTCCCACCACGTCTGATTCGACCATCTATGGAATTACAAAGCTCATCCCATTGTTGTTTCTGTAAATTTCTGGAGTGTTCTTCAATCTCCCTATTCAACAATGCTATGCGCTTCCTGAGTCTCCTGTTCAGCCGTTGCGTTTTCCATCTATTTAACATAGATTGTTTCGCTTCAATCAAGTGCGCCAGCCTACTGTCCATGATTTCGATATCCTCCTCTGTGGTAATATCCTTCGTTGCCGCCTTTACATCTTCCCTGAGCTGAGTGGTCCAAGTTTGGAGTGTTTTCTTTTGTCCTTCCTCTGTCTCAGCTCTGATTTTCCTTGCTTTCCGAAAAAGATCCCAGTCAATGTAGTTAAAGTGCTTTATCTCATTACTTGGTGTTTCCAATAGTATTTGTAATATGTAATGATCACTACCCAGGTCAATATTGGAGTTATTCCAGCCAGCGTTCGCTAAGTTTGATACAAAAGTAAGGTCTGGGGTGGAGTCCCTGCATGTAGATGTACCACACCTAGTGGGATAAGCTGGGTCTGTGATGAGGGAGAGATTAAGATCTGTAGCTAGGTGCCAGAGTCCATCCCCTTTCTTAGTATTCCAGCGATATCCCCAGGTTTGATGTGGGGCGTTGAAATCCCCTCCAATAATGAGTGGAGCGTGCTTAGTAACAGCCATAGTCTTATTAAGAAGTGCCCTGAAACTCTGTTTCATGTCGCTAGGGCTGCTATAAACATTAAGACAAAAGAGGCTTTGCGGTTTGCTTCTATTCCTTTTCAAAATTATTTCCACTAGTAAGTATTCTAATTTGTTTAGTCCAAGGCGCAAATCATGTTCTATGTAAGGTATTTTCTTATCTACGAGCGTGGCTAGCCCCCTACCCGGCTCTTTGCCCCTGCATGTCGCTTTGTATCCGGATAGGCTGATCTCATCCGCCAAGGTTTCCTGCAGCATAATTATTTTCGGTTTGTCTGGAGAGGCTTTTATTAACTGCATAAGAGGTGCTTTTTTGTGATAAAATCCTCGGCAATTCCATTGCCACACGGTAAAGCTCCCCCTGCTAGCCATTGCTTATAGAACCCGCCTTACTGCTACCCGCTAGAGTACGCTTCGTAGAACCCCCTGACGCGCTAGGGAGCGATCTGACGCTTTCTGCTTCTGAGGGTAGGTACTCGTCGTCATCGCCCTGTGCTTCTACTTTGGTGAGCCTCTTTTCAGCCGTCAGTCTCCATTTCCATAACTTATCAACTTTGAAGGTAGTTTTATCTATGGCATCTCTAAGTTGTTTAATCGCCTCCTTGATCTCTTCCAAAGCAGAGCACACTGTCGTTTCTACTGGGCTTATTGCCCGCTTCTTTGGAGCTGGTGTGTTTTCTTCATCCTGGCTGTTGTCATTATTCACCGGTTTGGCTATTGCTACTTTTGTGGAGTTAGTCTGCGAGTTCTTGCGAAGTTCTACAACCTGCTTAGTAAGTTCTTCATTTGCCTTTCTCACCCTTTGGGGTGTAAACTTTTTTTAGAGTGTAGTGACTCAATCGAGCAATCAGGCTCGATTGAGTCACTACACTCTAAAAAAAGTTTACACCCCAAAGGGTGTAAACTTTTTTTAGAGTGTAGTGACTCAATCGAGCCTGATTGCCGCCAAGCGCCATGCCGCAATATCGAGAGAAGACAGAATAATAGACGAAGGGAATTGTTGCCTGCGAACGCCACTTCGAGTCTTGATTCACAGGGCGCATGTTCCAAACAGACCACTAGTGGAATCGTTGAGATCCCTCGAATCAGCCACTACTCACATAGGACTTCATTCTTAACGTACGCACTTGCGTGTGTGCTTGGAGGGTCATTTACTTTGTTATTTAGCACAAGAAAAATCATCGGGCAGAGTATCCCTGACTTCGTAGAAACCTATGAAAAGTATGATAAATGTTGCATGTACCAGGGCGAGGCGTCTCACACAGGCTGGCCTATGTTTTGATAGGGGAAAGTATTTTACAACGAAGGTGTATATGAGTAGCCGATTCGTCCGTCCCTTCGTTTCCTGTACGCCGAAAGCGCATGCGCGAGAAAAAGAGAAAGAGAGGCGCGCGATTCGCTGCGCCTCTCTTGGACATCGGCTGCCACTCATGGACAGGCCACGCGTCATACTTACTCCTGAGGAGCAGGCAGGTTTCGATCAGCAACGTCGCGAGCAGAACCGGGAACGAGCTCGTCTACGCCGTGCCGGTACTTCAGACCGGGCACAAGAACAGACTCGTGCAGCCGAGCACAAGCAACAACTGCGCACCGAGGATCCGGCAGCCTAACAAGTCGTCGTTTAATGAACCGTCGGTATTAGCCCAGCGAGAAAAAGCGGGGCCGCGCGTTTCAGCTTCGCCGGTTAACCATCTGTACGGAGTGCTTCTGTGGTGATTTTTGTCAAATTCGGCTATGCAACCTTTGGAGTGTTAATGTTAGGCGTTTAGTATGGTGGCGCCATGTGGTGTCTCCATCCGCATGGGTTTTCTTCAATGGAAGAAATTTGAATGAAAAGGAGTGCTGTCGTTTGGCGTTCTGCCGCTATTGGTCAGTTCTGTCACTGGCCAAATAATAGGCAGTTTTAGTTGGGCGTCCGCAACCACCCACGTATGTAGCGCGCGAGGTCGTGCGTATGTAGCGAAGAGCGCACGCACGAAACGACAATTGTTGGCCGGACGCAAAAATTGAGAAGGGGATTGCTGACTTGCACGCGCAGGAGCCGGTAGTGTGCTACTCCGCGCCGCCATATGTTAGCTTCTGAAACTCTGTAGCCAATATCAGCCGCCAAGAAGTCAAACCACAAGCCTGAGTCATATCTTCGGCCGGAGCAATATCGGAAAATGAGCTCTCGTGGCCACGTGAGAACACTCGAGAACATCCTGGAAAGGCCGCACAGCCCGCAGCGGACGCTACGCCGCGCAAGAGACCATGCGTGCTCCTCCGTACTGCGCATGCGCACGGTCGCCTCCACATGTTTCCTGCATACTGTTGTGCCACACTGCGTGCCTACATCAAGGCAACGGGCACTCCCCCCTCCCTACGTCGTTCTTCTGAAGCGGTTGCCCTTAGAGACAACCGGAAAATTTTTAGCAAACTGCCGAACCCTTTCCGTGGGTCGAACCGAATAGTCCAGGGGCACAGAGCACCACGACGAATCCACTGGCAGCCTTCAGAATTTCACAGAACTGCTGACCCTTGCCAGGGAGACCGGTTATATGCAGCCTTGGACTTCTTCGACGAAACACTAAAGCGGCGTGGTTGATGTCAGCACCGGCCCTGCCTCGTCCTGTCAACGATGGGACGCCCAAAGGAATTTAAAGCAGAGCCGGCCCACAGCGCACCAGCCGCCCCGTCGGTCCGTTGCGCTGTTTGGTTCCACTACTTGTATGCTATTACCTGCTATTAATTGCTATATATAAATGTTGTATAAAGCTTTTCGTCTCCTCTTCGCCTGCTACAATAGTACGCCTCTTGTCTCCAACGCCGAGTCGCAATAGTATGCAGAGGTGTTGCGGACGCCCAACGAAAAGTGTCTAATTCACACGCTTCGCTTGCTTCTCTGCATTGGCTCTGCGCATCTTCAGATTCTGAGAAGAAAATGCACCGGCGATAGCGGCGCGGTCACGCACACAAAGATAGTAGCTCCTATACCGCGCTGATGTAAGGCGTCGGTAGCGTCATCGCTCGAAGTGCGCGAGGAAGACATAAGGGTGTCGTAATTAGAAACTAGTCCCACAGCCAGGTACGTTTAGTGGCATAATTAGCGAAGAGGATAAAAATGTTCTTGTTTCTTTTTTTTCCTTGTCACTTGTATACACTTGCCAAAAGATTCATCGTTTAGCTATTGTGGCTTGGAAACACGCAAGAGAAATTGTGTGAACGTTTTTTTTTTTTTTGTGTGTGTACCCAAATAAACGTCTATGTGTTCATTTTTCCAATTCTTGTTTTTTAATGACCATTCTTGGCGCAACTATCATGTGAGGAGCTAGCCGGTAGCGCGAGGCACCAACCTCTCCTTCAGTACCGTTAACCAAAAAAATCTTGCTCGCACCTGACGCAGGAAAGCTTTATGAAGAAGATAGTCCCTGTGAGTGCAGTTACCTCCTGATTGTTTTAATGGGGACAGGCTTAGTACACAAGTCGAAGAACGAGCGTTGTCAACAACTAATAAAGAAAAGAGTTGCACTCCGCATGTGCAACAACTTTCGATTGGAAGAGGAGTGGATTCACGTCGAGGTAGTTTTCTTAGTCCCGGTAGCTCTGCCCAGTTTCTGCACGAAAAGTGAACGCAGTCAGTTCAGGCATAGGAGCGTGCACATAAAATGCACAAGAATTGGTTGGTTGTTTGTGCTGGCAATGTCATTCACGGCGGGACCCCTTGATTTGTGATAGACGTAATGCTTGGAGGAAAGTAGTTGCTACCTCATTGAGATGCTAAAAACAGCGCCTGTACATAACTTCCGCATAGCATTAAGATATCGCTTATGCATACACTGCTGAGAATCTGGATACGAACCACAAATATTGAAATAGTGCACAAGAGTATGGGAAGTCCCGCGGTTGATCGTACAATAATCACCAATCAGGGCAACTACTACCGTTCTTCTTGAGTTGCAATATGTTTTTGCATTTCTCTGGATGATCTTTGAAATGCAAATAAAAAAGTTCAATTACGCTTCATTTATGTCTATGGCAAACAGGTGCATCAGCGCATCATTCAGCATACTCCCTAATTAATGTAGCACTTTCCAATGACGGCAATATATTTCAGTTTCCAGCGCCATCTGAACAACATCATTTCGTATTCTGTGTCTATTGCTGCCCTTTTTTGTTTTCTGTTCTTGCACTTATGCGCATCGGGTTATACAGCTCATACTTCATACGCACGTGTAAGCAATAAAGCAAAGCTTGTGAGCGCTTGTCTGCGTGTCCATGTGTATTTTCCTTTCTGTCAATGTCTTTCACGCTGCTTTGCCATTCCTAATGTCCATCCAAGCAGCCCAAGCTTCTGTCCTTGTCAGCTCGAAAATAGCCTCACGCACGTAACAAGCGAGGCATGTTTACTACTTCCTAGCGTCGCCAAAAATAATTGTCCCTTGAGTGACGGCCATGCCGATTTGGCGGAGATTGGTCCCAGCCATCATTGGCATTTATCCAGTCTCGAAGCACTAATGATGTGTTTTTTTTCGGATTCTCTCATTCGGCGCACGACGAGCATCATATTCCTGTCGAAGTGCACCGCTCCTGACCAAGCCATGCAGGCAGCACCCAGGCGGCACTCAACTCACGCTACAGGACCGCCGCATAAGCTGCTGCGAACGCTTCGATACTTTGTTGTATCCGAAGCGTCCAATCCGGTTTTGTATTTGCGCCTTGGATTATTACGCCATGGCCTTGACAACAGCGCAGTACAACTGCTGAAGCTTTTTCCTCAGTGTTCACGTCTGACGGAGGTGTAAGTGGACCCCTCCTTTTTCTAAGGTGCGTATTTGACATCGTTTTACGGTTTTCTTATGAAATGATGTGGTGTCGTTGAAACAGTTTTGTAGATAAAGAGGAACAAGGAGCCTATGGCCAACAAATCGGGCCTATCTTTTGGTGAATTGAAGGGGCTACGATAAGAGATAAGAATGAAAGAAACGGCTATGCAGGTCGAACGCATACGTTGAAATTTAATAGAGGCGAGGATATTGTTAAAATTAAATCGTGGGGTTTTACGTGCCAAAACCACTTTCTGATTATGAGGCACGCCGTAGTGGAGGACTCCGAAAATTTCGACCACCTGGGGTTCTTGAACGTGCACCTAAATCTAAGTACACGGGTGTTTTTGCATTTCGCCCCCATCGAAATGCGGCCGCTGTGGCCGGGATTCGATCCCGCGACCTCGTGCTCAGCAGCCCAATACCATAGCCACTGAGCAACCACGGCGGGTGAGGATATTGTGAAGCGGGTAATTATACACTGCTCAACTATACGTTGCTGCGGAAGAGTTGGCTAGGATGGCCCCAATCTAAGAATAGAATGGGATAGCCCCAATATAAAAATATTAAGAAAATCAAGGAGGGCGTGGGTAGATAAAGAAAGCGTGTTTAAAAAGTCGGGGGTATCAGAGACCAAATGCGATATAGCATTGTAAACTGCTCTAGCTAGATGCGGGTGCACTTAATGGAATTGGCAAACCATTTGGTGGTCCTGGCTACGAATTAGGCGACAGGACGTCTTTGAAATCGCTGCCTTAGCAAACTAACACCCTACCAATCTTGTCACTTGTTCGTAGAATCCGCCTGCGTTCAACAATGCAGTAACAGGCAAGAGTTCGCGATTTGCTGCTAGCCTCCTCAACATAGTTTCGCACGGAGGAACACCGTGCAAGCTGAATGAGGAGAAATTTGAACAAGCAAACGGTGACTGACAACTATTTTGTGCAGACTATTGTAACACGGACATTTGTTAATCACAAATGCAACTTTAGTACTTTTTTTTTATTTCGCGCACTTGCCTTGCTTGCAAGCATCACTCATCATCAACCACGCTATGTTCTGCTACGTCTGTTACGGATCAGTTATCAAATAAAAGACATCGCATTCAGCTAATGTGCATCACTCAACCCTCCGCGTACATTTTCGCACATAATGTACATAAGTCGTTCTATTTTCGAAAATGACTGACAATCGATTTCTTTACAGTTTTTACATGGATAAAATGGCGATTCTCACCACAGCCATCGCTGCTGTCGCCGTGACCACAGTCGTGTTCTGGCTGCTGAAACGTCGCAGCAGGCTGAGATTATTCAAAGAGCTCGGAATTCCAGGGCCAAAGCCGGACTTCTTGTGGGGCAATCTGAAGCAGATGGGCCACAGCCGCGTCGAGGTGCGTGAAATAGGTGTGCCATGCTTCGGTTTCTGAGAGCTTAGCAGAGTGACTCAAGCGGCTGGTTGGCAATTCATCATAGTAAGTGAACAACGCGAAAGAGGAACAAGGTGGTAAGCAAGACGAGAACAGGCTATGAATTGTAGAATGCCTTTGTAGCGGACGTGCGCACGATTCATCCCATTAATGCGACATCAATGCAAAGGTGAGCTAAAGTGTACGTATTCTCAAACTTCAATGGTTGTTACTATAGGAGTGGTGGGGAGGAGACCACGTCAAGCCTTTGGCGCAGTTATGCTTCCCACGGACACGTCACTTCCCACCCGAAGTCAAGCACCAGTGCTCGGCGTTTCCATATAGTCTGCCTGCCAAGTACAGATCGAAACTACTGCAGTCTTAACTTTAGCAATGGAACGAGAGCCTGCGTGTTCAGGGACACAGCGTGACCCCGAGAACGCCTCAAAACATGAGGCCCTGGTAGGCTCGTTGCAAGCATTGTATCCTCACGTTTGAGTTGAAATCTGCTTTCGAACCTCTTTTCTCCCAGCTTTCCTTCTTTCTCTCACCGATATAAGGGAACCAGCCGGACGCCCCTCCAAAGAATTTCCCTTCATGCACCGAAATAGGTGCCAAGTGCAAAGGCCCCTACCATTTAAACAATTCATTGAGCTGTTATGGCCTTGCAATAAGACACTTGTATAGTTGACCATCATTATTTTCGCTGCTGGGTTATACAGCATATGGGGACCATCTTTGTCTCGTTCTGTGCTGTCTACGAGTTATATTTCTCCTCTTTCTCTTGCCCGCGTGTAGGGTAGCCAACAAGGCGCAACCTTGGTTAACTTCCTTTAATTTTCATCTGATCTCTCCCTCTCTAGCATACGCTTACCATTACGCTGGTTTTCCTAGTGTCAGACAGCTGTATTTTACTGCGAAACGAAGTATTTGACATCTTCTGAAGCAATGATTACTGCAGAAGCGAGTGTAAGCGCAGCCTCCTTATTTGCAGCCAGCCGCGACCGACAACCACACGTGACGTCACTCTACTAACCCTTTAAAACTAACTTGCCGAGGATGACGAAGCCGCCTTTGACGAAAATGGGTCCTACTATCTCAACGTTGGCCAGCACTTTCTGACTCACCTTATCCCTGTTTATAACCTTTATACCACTGTGTGCTACTCTATCTGTCAGTCCCGTTCTTGATTTTGGATCTCCTTATTTCTAAGATGAGACATTTGCTAATATCGCTTTTTGTACCTCTGTACAAAAAAAAGGAAAACGAAAATTAGTGGTTTTGTATGGAAATGAGCGGGGTTTTGTTGGTATTCCCGGTAAACTGTAGCAAAAAAAAATTAAATTGCATTTTTGACAACATAACGCAGTGTACCGAAAAAGCCACTGCCGATAAGCTATTGTGTCGTAAAAGGGTCACATCGCAAGGGATTACTCACGTGCAAATGCAATTTTCCAGACTTTCGTGCAATGGAGAAACGATCACGGAAAGCTGTTTGGCGTCTACGTGGGGAGTGAGCCTTTCTTGGTCATCACAGACCCCGCAGTAGCGCACGAGTGCTTTGTCAAGCAAGCGGCGATATTTCAGGACAGACCGACGTCTTTCGTGGATGCGGAGCCTTTCAAAAGTAGCCTCTTTCAGCTTGGCGGTAAGTTTGACATTATCCGTGGCGTCCTTAGGAAGAAGCAGAGAAAGAAAAAAGGTGAAACTGAATACACATGTCTAAACCCTTCCTAGATAAGCTTTTCTTACTCATATAGCTTCAATGTTTCTTAGTCTATAATTTGCAATTTTCTTTATCGCTAACAATGAAGGAACAAGAAAGTTGGGAGAAAATGTCAGGGCTCACTTTGTAACTAGGGCTATATGATGGGAGCCGGTCCACGCCATCGATTGGTTTCATAAGCAGCTTTTGTATTATGGCCTTCACATTATACTCCCTGGTCTATTTCTCGCAGAACAGTGAAAAGAAAGCAAATATGCCAAACATCGTTGCACGAGAGACGGCATTACGAGGATTGCAACAGGCGCCGCTTCCAGAGTTATTGGCCCGATCATTTCCCAAATGGACTCATAGCAAAGAGGCCTGCTGATGATGATTTAGGCTATTGTTTATTTGCGAAAAAAAATTTGAGTGACTCAAGAAAATTTTGCTGCGCTTCTGGCGTAGAACACTGGTGCAAGTATGAAGGGCGTTCGTAAAGCTTGTATTATTGGCAGTACAAATTTGTAAGCGCATGTCTCTCTTCTTCTAGCGGGATATAAAACTGCTGTTCTATATAGTCCCGTGGAAAACCGCTAGGGCATCAAAACAAGAATAGCGGTGTCCAGGAAATATTCGTTGAAGCACGAGCAGTGAGCAACCTTTCTGCATTTCAAGGGACACAATGCCAAGCAGATTCATGCCGAGCTTGCGGTGGTGTGCGGTGAAGCACAAGCAGTGAACTGCTTTCTGAATTTCATGGCCACCCCCACCAGCGAAACATAAATATCATTGGCATCATGTCCCTTGAAAAGGAGAAAGCAGATCGCTGCTCGTTGAACAACGAACTTTCCCGATGGACGCCGGCATTTTCGGTTTGGTGCCCTAGCACTGTTCCCCGGTACTACACAGGGTGTGTGTGTGTGTGTGTGTGCGTGTGTGTGCGTGTGTGTGTGCGTGTGTGTGTGTGTGTGTGTGTGTGTGTGTGTGTGTGTGTGTGTGTGTGTGTGTGTGTGTGTGTGTGTGTGTGTGTGTGTGTCTGTGTGTGTGTGTGTGTGTGTGTGTGTGTGTGTGTGTGTGTTTGTGTGTTTTAGGCAATACAGATCTCTTATAAAAAATAATGAAAGCAACGAGCGTGGAGTTTTTGCAGACGAGTTCCTACGCGAGGCGGACATACTTTTCCCCTAATAACATGAGCTTCAGAAGACTAATTAACGAACTAATTCATGCGAGGAATCCGCATAATATTTTCGTTCGGAACCCACGCACTGATGGAATCGATGTAAGCGAAGCTTTCTGTGCTGTTTGTTTTGATTATACGTCATTAGCGGTGATGCTGACGGCGACTGTTATATTTCATCACCGTTTAGTCCAACAAGAGAGCGGTACGTGAGTTTATGTTAAACGTTACCTTGCGGGTACTACGGCGGTTTGCTTGCATAGTACAGAGAACACACAGTGAGAGAGGTGTTTGCTTGAGGCGTTGTTGTGCGCCATATTTCATAACCTCTGAGAGGCATTGTCTCACGTGGCGCATCGAATCGGGGCAGAAGTATTAACTTTCAATTAAATTATGGGGCTGCACGTGCCAAGACCACAATCCGATTATGAGGCACGCCGTAGTGGCGAACTTCGGATTAAATTTGATACCGTGGCGTTCTTTAACTTGTCCCTAAATCTAAGTGCACGAGCGCATTTTTATTTGGCCCCCGTCGAAATGCGGCTGCAGCGGTGGGGATCACACCGTGCGCTTTAATCAATGCGGCTCGCCTTCTGTACAACCTAGGCAAGTTGTCCACTTGACATATTTGCACAGTCTTTATCTTTCAGAAATAGCAGAAACCTACCGTCATGTACCTTCCACTTAAATTTATCCAGATTCCCGACACACGCTATCAGTAGCGTTTATTTGTCTTCTCACATCACCTTTTGCCTATCGCCCTCCCGACCCTGTCCTGGAACTGCGAGAGTGGCAAAGCTGTCTTCACTCGTTTTTCGACTGTGTCGCTTCTACCCATTCTCTTCCCCCTCTCACATTCTATCTAGCTTACCTCTGGACTTGCTCGTTACTAGAAAAGTAAGCGCTGCATTTTCTGCAATGCTTTTGCGGGAGGTCACGGATTACAGCTGTCAAGAGGCTTATATGCCGACGCCCAGGAAGCTCCGGAGGGCATTGTGTACATGCGACTCGATGGGAAGGTGCAAACGAGTTTCTCGGCTCTCCTTTCCTCTTTGCCGCGCTCCTTCCTTGTATATACACGCTCTGAAGCCCTGACGCGGCGTGCGAGACAGCCGTGGCTGCAGCAGTGGGAAAGTCGAAGAAACAGGCAAAGAAAGCTTTGCTTCGAGAATTCACCAATGATTACGACGCTCCCTAATGCGAAAGTGAGCGCAGCTGTAAATGTGTTTTCATTTCCGCGGACAACCTGTCTCGTGTGGTGCGTAGCAAACAGGGTGAAGTGTGGCGCGACTTCCTCGCTAATCGTGACGCGAGGATGCCATTCACAGGAGCCGTCGCAGACAGACCTCCACTCATGCAGCGCTTTGTTTCCATACAGGCGAGGCGCGCTACTCTGGCGCCATCTCGTAGCCATCGTCGCCGCAATGCCCGTCGTGCGTGGCACTACGCTTTGCTTCTCACGCTTTCGCCATGCCCTTCTCAACCGCTTTCAGCCTCATGGTTCCGCTGCAACTTCCTCCTCCGCTTTCCTTCTCACACTCTCCTCGCTGTCGCCGCCTTTTATCCGCGTTCCGTGTTCGCTCTTTCATCTTATTGCTGTGCTCGTTCGCTCGGTAACGAGGACACCATGGGACGACGCTCGCCGCAGGAACGGGCGCCTGTAAGAGCTGCGCTCTAAAATTCATCATTAAGCTTATAACGCGACAGCGTTAAATATCCCGTGTCGCAGAATATGCAGTGTCAGCGTCGGCGGAGTTTCCCGTGAGCGAAAATTTCCGTATATCTTTAGGTATGTGTATATGCCACACCTTGCTATATGACATCCGGTACATGCGGGTTATATATAGCCACGCTATTCTCAGTTGCTCATACCTTGTCTTAAATTCTTGACAAAGGCATTTCTTGGAATTTTTAATAGTAGCCCACAAACAAATGTCATTAAACAAAACACTGAAAGCGCATGCCTTATGTGTTAAATCCTCTCAGTCTTAAATATCAAAAGTGCGGAACAATAACAAAAACTTAGAAACGGTGCTATTTTTGTCGCGGCTGTGCACAACCTCTGGGATCGGCACACGCAAGAGGCCGCGTTTCTAGCAGAAAGCTCTCCTTCGTGCATAGCCTTCACCGCCAGCGTTTTCCGGTAAACATTGCAATTACATAAGCTTTGAATGCTGTCGCGTTCCAGTTTAAAAGTCGAAACTTAAGACTTCCAAAGTTTCTTTATTTGTACCTTGGGGGGTTGTTGTCTTCGCTGTTTGGGGGCAGTGACATTTTCATGCACACCCCTCCTCTAGAAATCTTGAAAATCGCATCTAGTTCGGTATACTCATCAAAGTCCAAGGCTCAAATGAGGCAATGTCGAGACTGAGCGCGTCCCGCTGCGCGTGATACAGCGACGCGCCGTAAAAAAAGTATGAGACGAAGTTTGAATGACAGGCAAATAAATGCGCGACCAATCGTGACCCCAGACGTGCCCTAGACACAGATCCACATAGCTTGCCAGGCAAAGCGTGCCCAAACAGTAGCTGCCTCGACTGTCCGGAACGTCGGGTTTCGAGTTTCCTTGCGTTTATCGTCGCGGGGCGTTTCGATGTGATGTGCGATAGCGGACTCCTGTGCTCCCGCGACGCTCGGTTTCGATGTTACCTGGATTTACCGTTGAAATGGGATAATAAATACCTCAAGGTGTGACCTTGAAAACATT